>NC_050069.1:78360428-78660428 GCF_009764565.3 Dermochelys coriacea
GGGGTCTAAATTAGCCATTACCACTCAAGAAAGAGATATTAGCGTTATTGTGCATACTTCTCTGAAAACATCCACTCAAGGTGCAGTGAAAAAGTGAACAGAATGCTGGGAATCATTAAGAAGGGGATAGATATTATCATATTACCTCTATATAAATCCATGGTAAGTCGACATTCTGCATACTGCATGCAGATATGGTTGCCCCATCCAGTGATGAGCTGCCAAAATCTTAACAACCGGTTCCCTATAAAAAGTTCTGATTTAAGGCATGTGCCCCAGTATGTACTTTTTGTACCAACAGGGTTACTAAAAGTCCGTATTTTCCCGGGAGGAATTTTTTTAAAATTTAAAAAGAAAATTAAATTTTTAAAATTTAAAAATTCTTCCCAGACGGCGATTTAAGAACCAAAAAGCCTGACCTGTCTGGGAAAATATGGATGTATGTTCTTTTTTAAAAAGATGGGCCTGAACTAGAAATGAGCTCCATTTCACATGTGGGTCCCTGCCATTCCCTGGGGGTGTGATAGGGTGACCAGATGTCCCGATTTTATAGGGACAGTCCTGATTTTTGGGGTCTTTTTCTTATATAGGCTCCTATTATCCCCCACCCCCATCCTGATTTTTCACACTTGATGTCTCGTCACCCTAGGGTGTGCCCATATGTGGGTCCCAGCTGCTCCCTGCCCCCTTCATTGAAGCAAGTGTGCAGGGTTACTTCCCTGGGAACTGCAGGGCACCAGTGAACGTGGGGCCAGGTGTAAACTGGGGCGTGGGGCAGGGCTGGCTGGAGACAGGAGAGTGCAGGGTTGGCTGGAGGCAAGGGGGTGCGGGGCTGGCTGTGGGCAGGGCAGGGCAGGGCAGGAGGTATGGAGCTAGCTGGAGACAGGAGGGTGCGGGGCTGGCTGGAGGCAAGGGGGTGTGGGGCTGGCTGGAGGTAGGGGCTGGCTGCGGGCAGGGCAGGGGGTGCGGCAGGGGCTGGCTGCGGGCAGGGGCTGGCTGTGGGGCAGGGCAGGGGGTGTGGGGGTTGCTGGAGACGGGCTGGCTGCGGGCAGGGCAGGGGCTGGTGTGCCAGGGGCTGGCTGCAGGCAGGGGGTGCAGCAGGGGATGGCTGCAGGCAGGGCAGAGGGTGCAGGGGTGGCTGGAGACAGGCTGGCTGTGGGCAGGGCAGGGGGTGGCTGGAGACGGGGGCTGGAGGCAGGGGCTGGCTGCGGGCAGGGTGGTGGGTACTCATGGGGAGAGCAGCAGGACGCAGCCCAGGCCCAGCAGAGCAGCCGGGGACCCTCCAGGCAGCATCGGAAGCCTCAGGGCCAGGGGAGCAGCAGCATCAGCAGCCCACATGGCTCCCGCAGCGCAGCGCCCCCAGCGGCCAGAGGAGGAATTCCCGGCTGGAGCCCATCAAAGCCTCAGAGCCCCCTGCAGGGAAGCAGGTTAACAACCGGTTCTAAAACTGCTTCAAAATTTAACAATCAGTTTGTGCGAACCGGCCCCTGCTGATCACTGGCCCCATCTCAAAAATATATATATTGGAATTGGAAAAGGTTCAGAAAAGGGCAACAAAAATGACTAGGAGTATGCAATGGGTTCCGTATGAGGAGAGATTAATAAGACTTGGACTTTTCAGCTTGGAAAAGAGATGACTAAGGTGGGATATGATAGAGATCTATAAAATCATGACTTGTGTGGAGAAAGTAAATGAGGATGTGTTGTTTACTCTTCACAGGAACTAGGGGTCAACAAATGAAATTAATAGGCAGCGGATTTAAAACAAACAAAAGGAAGTGTTTTTTCACAAAACGCACAATCAACCTGTGAAACTCCTTGCCAGAGGATGTTGTGAAGGCCAAGACTATAACAAGGTTCAAAAAAGAACTAGATAAATTCATGGAGGATAGGTCTGTCAGGAAGGAGTTAAAATGTAGCCAGCAAAAAAGACAGAAACTGCTGAGAAGCAAGGACATAGTTTCTGTCAATACCTGATAACTTAGTTCAGCTTATCGGTAAGAAAGAACAATGCTAACCCTCCCTTCACAACCCACTGGATGTCTGTAAGCACTCATCCCTCCCCCAACCTGCACCCCGTCTCCTTCCCCTGCAAGGTAGCCATAAATGTTTGATGCAAGTAGGATGACCTCTGTATGCACATACTGTTCTTATTTTTATCTTTGTTCAGGGTTGTAACAATGTCTGTCTCTATATGTACAGATAAATGTAAATGAATTGATAAGAGAATGTATATATCTGGCCACTATGGCACAATATTTTTGAAGCTGCTTGTCAATCTTCCCGGTAGCGTGAATAAACCCCCTTCAGTATTG
Organism: Dermochelys coriacea; assembly: GCF_009764565.3. Lineage (NCBI taxonomy): Eukaryota > Metazoa > Chordata > Testudines > Dermochelyidae > Dermochelys > Dermochelys coriacea. The sequence continues at coordinate 78,362,744 of NC_050069.1, forward strand.
TCTGTGCTTGCCTGATTCTTGGAGAAAAGAATCTTTTTGCCTTAGAGGTCCATCAACGGCTATTAGCCAGGATGGGCAGGGATAGTGTCCCTAGCCTCTGTTTGCCAGAAGCTGGGAATGGGTGACAGGGGATAGATCACTTGATGATTACCTGTTCTGTTCATTCCCTCTGGGGCATCTGGCATTGGTCACTGCCGGAAAACAGGATACTGGGCTAGATGGACCTTTGATCTGACCCAGTATGGCCGTTCTTATGTTCAATTTGCTTGTATACTATATCCCCTTATCTGTCATCATCTCTTTTCTGTCGAGATTATAAACTCTTTAATGCTGTGATTGTCTTTTCTGTGTTTGTATAACACCTAGCACAATGGGGCCCCGTTGTCAGTTGGTCCCATGTCATTGCCATGATACAAATAATATATAAATATGACTATTATTTTATTAGATTTAGTTCAGCTATCTCTGGGATTTAAGCATGTATGCTGACAGGCAAATATAGCTCTTGATATTTACTGCATACCATGCAAAATTTAACTTCTTTCAAACACAGAATAAGACAATGAATTGATCTATTTTCTAATAGTGTAGGACGGGACCCAGTTACTGATTACTGTACTAAGTCAAGGGTGATGTATTCTGAGTGGCCAGTGTTGGGTTGTTGTTTTTTTTTTTACACAAAGTTTCTTTTGCATTTTAGCACAGACGTCTCCCTTCTGAACAAAGTAAAACATCACTGAGAAAATCACAACTGTTTCTTCTTTAAACGTTTATTGACTTGCCTGAGGTTTTTAGCCAGGTTACAAAATGATAAGGACTACTGTAGCAAAAAAGGCATGCCATTAGTTATAGGAAATAACCTCCTCCTAAAAACCTATGGTAATTCTATCAATGGAGGATATTTTGGGATGATTTCAGTGTATACTTATTCCTGTGGGTTACTGACTACAGCAGTAGTTGAATAAGAGAAGGGACTGAGGAGAGCAGCAATGGTGTAATGACGATGACCGGAATCATTAGCGGTAAAAACCACCTGGAAAAGAAAATACTTGTAAGCTTGAAGCACAACATATATGCTCTAAAACTACCTCAGTGTTAGATTTAGCATATAGTCTTCCCTGGAGTAGTATTTGGCTGATTTCTTTCAGTTATAGGTTTTATCTTTCATTAATTATACAAACCTAATAAAGTAGATGCAAGATATTCTAACAGATTAATGCCTTTAGATAAATCTAAATCTCTATTAGAGGGTTCAGGGCCTAATCCAAAGATCATTGAAGTCAGTGGAAAGAATCTCACTGGCTTCATTGGGCTTTGGATTAGGCCCTGACCGAGTGGTGCTTTCAGAAGACAATGGAAGCGTGCTCGGTACCTTGCAGGCTCAGGGCTTAGCAACATAAAACAAGTTTGTGATTTAAAATGCAATCTACAATGTATTGTAGATGTTCTCAGAATAGCTGAATCAGTCTTTTAGGAAATTTAAATAGAACTCAATGGCAAGCCGCAAATGAGGCTGTTTTCCCCTGGAAGCATTATATAAACATTCTAGAATATTTAAAAAATAAATAAATAGAAGTGCTGGGCAGTCAGTCAAGAAAAACATAAGGCACAATTATACCTCAATTCTTCTGGAAATTTAGATAGAATAGTATCAAAAAGCCTTGTCTATTTTTTCCTTTCTCTTATAATTTATTCCTAGATGTTGTTTGCTGCAGTTTTCTGTCACATACTTTAGAAGTGATCTGGGAGAAAATGCACTTTGAACTTTACTAACAAATGATGTGTAGGCAAAAAATACTGGATAATATGTCTGACTTTCTGTGGCATCAAATTGAAGAGATTTCAGTGATTTCCAGATTACTGAAACTGGAGTTGCTGTTCAAACCAAGGAAATGCCTCTGATATAAATAGAGACCTTTTCCAATTTATGTTCTGTTGATGCCATTCATTACGGGGCTCTAAAGCCTTGCATCCATCCCAGCAAAGACTTCCATTTCCATATTGCAGAACATTTAAAATCTTTGGTGCTTTATTCAAAAACATTAATTTGGGTCACGTTCTCTATTGGGCTGAGTGGGCACAACTCCATTGACTTCAGTGGAATTTTGCCCATTTACACTAGCAGGGAGTTTGGCCCATTAACTTACAAAGGAACTCTTTGGTTCCAATTGGCTGTATTGAAGTTTTTGTTCACATGATGCTGTATGGTATGATGAAACACTGCAATGCATAGTGCTACTCTTTGTGCATTACAGGAATATGTACTTTTTTTTGGTTAAGTAGATGCTCTGCTCAATATATAAGATATAAGGCATATTCATGAATACTCACATCAGCATATTCATGGAATGGAGAAAGGCCAAGTCCCTTCCAGTAAGAGCTGGTGTCAAACTCAATCCTGTATACGCCTTCTACAAATTGTTCATCTGTTGTGAGTTCATGGATCTCCCCAAATTCTGTGGTTTTCCTGTGACAATAAGTATCCACATAAATACTTTATCTTGACAGTCAGGTGTATAATGGCAATAGACAGTGTGGAATGTTAAGTAGCACAGATGTGAAGCCATGTTCTTCGGACCCCACTGAATGGTTCTGTTCATCTGAAATAATTCCCAATCTTCTGTGCAGCGTATACTTCCCAGCATCACAGAGCCTATCCTTGCTACCAGCTCAGCCATATACTTCACAAATCAAGCCTGGGCTGCAGAAAGCTTGTCATTGCTGCTGTTATGACATGACAATGGCTAAGGCCAATTTTTAATCTGGTGTTTAACTTGCATTAAGCATGCTCTGGAACTGAAAATTAGAAGCCTAGAAAAAGGCTGGTCATGATGACAGGAGACATGCTGGTTGCCACGATAAAATTACGGAAGAAGGAAGACTTTTGGGGGGAAAAAGATCTGTTGACTAATTGTTATAAGCATATGAGGCTAAACATTTTAAATGTGCCTACTGAAGCATTTTTATATGACCCTGAAGGTATTTTCTTCTGGTCGCATGATAATAAAATCTTTATTTTAGTATTGTTAATTTGAATTACAGTTTGTACGGATCCAACTGAGGATCAGGGACCCATTATGCTAGATGCTGTATAAATGAGTAATTAAGAGAATCCCTGGCCCAAAAAGTTCACCAGCTAGGTTTATGATAAAATACAACAGGTGGTTAAAACAGAAAAGTGGAAAAGAATGGGTAGTTGTGACGTGATCTAGCCAGTATAAACAATTAGATCTTTTTGAATTAAAATTGTCGTTCAAATGGTAATGTAGCTGGTTTCTAGCTCCGTGCTCCTCTTCCCTGTTTTTATTTCCAAAACTATTTTCCATTTTCTACATGAGGGGTGTTTTTTTGCCTTTTCCTCTTGAAATATTTATGAATGAAATAACTTCACAATCTTTTATAATTGCCTGATGTTGTTTGAGGAAAGAATGGGGCTGAAGTCTGAAAAGCTAATAGGAGTCACCAGTTTTATAGCCACCTGTGAGAACGGCTATCTAGGCAGATAACATAGAGTGGGATGTGGAAGAGAGGGATAGACAAAGGACCCTAATGATGATCAGAGAAGAAATCAGTTGTATTGTTTTCACTTTCTTCTTCTTTCCACACACACCCTTCATTTTACTTGTAAGTTTTTGTACCAAAATGAATTGCAATGATGCAAAATAGTCTCAATGAAGGAGGATTTACTCTAATTACAAAGTAAAGGGAAAAGTCTAGTTCCTTTGAAGTTGATGTAAAACCTCTTTCTGGGGGCCACAATTTGGTCCAGTGGGAATAAACTGTATCTAGAATAAACTGACTCGAAAAGGTTAATTTATTTCATTTATTATTTTTTTATAAATTGCACCTTGTTGGTTAAAATTCAGTGAAATAAAAAAAAAGAGTAATTGGTGAATGCTCATTGGTATTTTCACTTGCAAAAGGGAGAGGATCAGATTCTGAAGAAGTTTGTTGTAGGTAACTATGAGTTTTGAGCTGCAAATTATTTAATCATGCTAGCCTACGTATTCTAGCCATGTTTCAGTTTAAGCTAACAATTGAGCATAAGCCAAAATCTCTCATCAAAACAACCACTAAAAAGTTTGGGTCCAAATTGAATTTTGCAGTTAGGCTGTATTTTTATAATATACAGAATCAATATGTCAGATGTGAACAACCCAGAACTTGAGAGAAGATGGAATCCCCATTTAGACTTTTCGATGTGACTCTATTTCTAGTTTAGGCCCGATCCAGCAGAAGCTGGATTTGGGACTAAAACATTCCAGGAGCGTTGGATACAAAGATCACTGGCGTAGTAGCAACAGAAGGAGGATACAGTACAAGAGGCTAATGCAGCTAATCAAAGGGAAAGAGAAGGCAAGGCAACAATAGCTTTTGGAAGTATGTTATATGAGCTTGAATACTATGGTTCAAGTTTGTGTTGCAGATACCAAAGAGTTAATGACACATGACAGTCATGAACTCAAAAGCAAAATTAATGTATTGCCAATAAATTATCTATAATAGCCATGAAAATAGCGAACAAGCCAGTGCTGACAAGAGATAAACTAGATGAAATCATAGGTATTTTATCTCTCAAAGTTCAGTGCCTTTTGCTATACTGGTTTGGTTGCTAATGTCTTACTTAAATCATTAAAATTGTGATTATTACAATCTTTGGGAAGAGCAGCTGAGTATAGTGTTTACTTACAAATAATGAAGTTTTCTGAGGGTGGGATTTTCAAAAGCCCTCAACTTCAGTAGGAGCAGAATTAGACCAATGCTGAGTTTCTTTTGAAAATCCCACCTTGAGTATACATCTAGTGGCATTTCCACCATTCTAGAACTTCAGGGAATTTTGCAGCAAGCAAGCTGCTCCTAGTCTTATAGCCAAGTGTATGTTAATAGTACCAGAAAAAAATCCTTAGGGGCTTGATGTTATGCTCGTAAGAGTAAATATCAAAACTCCCAGGGGATTTCAATGATGCAGAAGTTTGCCCTAAATTAGGCCCTGCAAAAGGAGAGTTGTAATACGTCTGAGTGTAGATTGTATTTATAATAAGCCTGTCCTTCCACTTTTGGCTCTCCATCTGCTGAAGAGGCAAAAACATAGCACGTGGGTCTTCTTCAGCCATGTGATAGAGGAGACAACACTTTCAAATTAAGGGTTGAATTTAAAAAAAAATGTTTGTTGCACCAGTGAAAAACAGCAACTCTTTGTCTAAGGGTATGACCACATGAGTTGCAATCACACCCCATGATTGTAATGTTTATAACACAAATATAATCAAAGAGGAAGTCTGGTTACAACCTGGTTGTCCGCTGGTCTGGTTCCAAGTCTGGTTCCAATGTTCATTGTGGTCTGGACCAGAACCATATTTCATTACCAGATTAGAGCTAGACCAGTCTGTTCAACACACCGGAGCAATTTTGTAACCAGATTAGGAGACTGTTGAGCTGTAACCAGGTTCCCTGACATAGCAGCATTTATTATTATTTTATTAATCATTGTAGTGGTATAGTTCCTTAAGGCCTCAATTAACAGATTTGTAAACAAAACCTCTGTGAGTGTGAAACTGTCATATATTTTTAGTTCAACAGGTTCTGCCTAACAGAGAAAAACCTATGAATAGGTTTTGCATTTAGTTTGACTATCTCAAATGATGTGTCCACCATTTTCATTGGGAGGTATTATTCACTTGCATGCTTGACAGTGCAGAAACACAAGGGCTGTCCCTCCAGTTTGGCTACCTGATTAAGCATAACTGAATATTAAACCATTTTTGTCTTAATTGTATATTTACATTGAGTTTCTGAAGATTAAGATTCCTTCAGGGTACTTTGTAACTTCTTGTTCTCTATGTTGTTCCAGAAATCTCATGAATGAAGAACAGACATGTCTGAATTTCTTTAGAAAAATGTTTTCATCGTGTGTATTGGGGATGGAAGGAAGGAGAGAGAAAAGGAGGCATTTGCACTTAGCACATAAGGAATACAGGGAGTTGTTTCAAGGGTGTTGCTCTCTTTTATGGATGACGGTAAAATAGTAGGTAGTAGAGCTCAAAAACCTGTTCCAATTACATTGTCAATTTCATTATAAAGCTGTGCATGGTGACTGAAAGCTTTTTATTACCTACACTCCTGCTGTCTTGGGGTTTATGTAATTTGCTCGGTGTAAAGTACCTTTGAAATAATGTAATTTATCCTCTTCATGGGACATGTGCTGTATTGAAATTAAACTTTGCCCTCAAATGTTTACAGGTATCCTATTGATTTGGACCGTATTCCACAGAATGAAATAGTGCTTTGGACTAAAATTTGTGACATAAACTAATTCAAATGCATATGCAGTAGCTCATTTTCAAAATTCAAACCCTAACCCACAACAGAACTAATTTTGGCAAAGGGAATTGCTAAAATATGTGATAGGCGCTATATTTGCAGAAACATGAGGGCACAGAGAGTACAAGTGACTAGGTCAATGACACTCAAGTGAAGAGTTAAAATAGTTAACTGACTCCTAATCCTCTGAATAACTAGACCATACTTCTTCCTCAGAACTCAACTGGAATTAGCTTTCCTTGCATACTTTCAGTTAAACTCAGTTTGAATTAAGCTTCTTAATGAAGTCACTTGTATTCTAATTCTCCTCCTGCCTTTTAAATACTGCTAATCCAAATTCAAGGTGCTTTTCTTAATACACTAAGATGTAGTGTTAAGAAATAGAATGTAGTATTATAGGGACATACCCTGAGAAGGGCACCTCCCCCTATATACACTGTAAGTGCCATGGCCATAGCATAATACATCATAAAAATAACACTTCCTAATAGATGTATCTATTGATTGTATCCAGATATTCAGAAGGTCTGTGAGGTAATAACATATTCCCAAATTTGCCTGCCATCATGCACTGGGTCTTGTTTAAAACATAGACTTGAATATTTGTAGAGTTTCTCTCTAATAGTCCAAAGTTTTGGTCATGAATACAAGAGGGAATCTTTTCAGGACATTACAACTAGAGCAGTTCAGAAAACAAAATTTTCATCCCAGGGGAAATTTTGACATTTCAAAGTTAATTTCTATTCTTAATTGGAGTGTTGCAATGTAAAACCAAAATCTTGAAAATTTGTGTGACTTGAAAAATTCCCCAAATGTCAAAACAAACAAAAATTGACATTTTTTGAAATGAAAACAATGTGACCTGATCAATGACATTTTCATCTGGAAATGGTGATTCCAAATGACACTTTTTGGCTTGATTCTTCCAACTGGATAATTGAAAAAATTAGTCAATATTTTCTGGGGAAACTTTTGATTTTGACTCACTCATATTTTTGAGAGGAAATCATTAGAGTTTGTTAAAATTTTTTACACAAATTTTTCACACAAATTTTGTGTGAAACATGCATTTATATGGTAGGATCTTCCACAGGGATGCTGTAGAATGCTTTACAATGGTTAAGATGATCACAATTGGTCAAATAATCCAAAGAGATTTTTTTTACTTTAGTTTAAAAAGCTGCAGTAAATTCAAAATGATCAATAAAATGAATTATGGTTATTAAAGATCTTTGTTAGAAAATCGAAGTTTTAACTTTGGATAAACTAAATGATTAGCCATTTAGAGTCGTGCTGACTTTAAAGAATGACCTGAGAGATACAGCATTAAAACTTTCACCCTGGAGAGGAAGATTACTTTTACAGCAGGTGTCTTAATATTAAACAAAGAAATGTGTCTTAATAGGGAATAATTAAATAGTCATTAGGCCAGAGAGAGTGAGAATGACTGACTAGACCCACTTGCCAGGGCACTCAGGATGTGGGAGAGCCAGATTCCAGTGCCCTGGCTCCAATGACTATTGAATTAGTTATACACAGTGGAACAGCTTCAATAGGAGAGACTGAGAGAGCTCCATGGCAGAATATCCAATAGCCCAGTGGTTAAGGCAAGTTCAAATCCATGCTCCGTATTACAAAGAGTGGGGAACTGAACCCCACATCCTAGGTGAGTGCTCTTGTCCCTGGTCCAAAAAATTATTAGAAGCTATCTTGTCGTCCTCATTTTTTTTCTTTAAAAACCACTGACTTGGCTTAGGCACCTAATTCCAGGAGAGGGGTTCACAGCTGTGAATCCCAGGCATAGCTAGGGCCTCCCTCAGACATGAGCTTAGGTGGGGCAGGATTTAGGCCATGCCACTTTTCTTGGCGTTACCTGTTTGCTAGAGTAGACAGATCAGATCAGGGTGCTGGCTTCTGTGAATCCCATCCTTAGCTGCCTAACTCTCCCCATGTATTGTATAGAGAGCCTGTGCACCTAAAGTTAGGATCTGTAATCTCGGCATTGCAATGCCTACGTCCCTTTTGTGAATTTAGCCCCTAGTTGTTTTTGTGGTAATTAATTCACCAGGAATCTCTGGGGGGTAGGTTTTAGAGTGGTGCAAACTGGAAACTCCCAGCAGCATGAGGGAAGCAGCTTGTGTAGGTTATGTTAGGTCTTGCAGAGCTCTGATGGTGTTCTGTAAGCAGAAAGACATAGATCTGGAGACCGCTCAATCCTGCGGACCACAGTGATGTGGCAGTCGTCATAAACAAGTTCTCGATGGGAGGTTTGCCAATTAGGTGACACTAATCGCAAAAGTACGTATATTGAGTTGAAGGAGATGTAAACATTGACTCTGTTTCCGTTTCTTGACTGACAACAGTCTGGGCAGGCACATTTATGGGCGCGTTCACTAAATCAGAAGCAGAGAGAGCCACACAGCTATGCATCCTTAACACACAGTAAAACAGAAATGCAACTTTTGCTTGTGACTGGTGCTGTTGAACAAGTTCTCTAGCCACCAGCTGTAATGGGACCCTAAATTGAACTTACAGTTACACTTTGTTCATCTACACTAAAGTAGAGGAACAAGGACACAGGCATTAGTTTGATTTTAAGTAACTCGGTAGGCAAACAAGATGAAAGTTTGTCCCAGTGAAAGCTGGAGTAAATGGGGCACTAATATAGAAAACATCCTTTCCTGTAAGTCTCTCACTGCCAGAGGCTCTCCGGGTTCTCCTAATTCATCTATCAAAATAAATATGACAGGCAACCTATTAGTAATTTTGTTGTTACTGTCTGCTAAAGTCCTGTATCCCTGGGACAACAGTTAAAAACCCCATTCTGAATCAATGTAATAGCAGTGCAGGGGCCATCCTAACAATGTTGAGCAACCCCAAGTTCCAAATTCTCCACTTCTTGGCATTGGTCAAATTACTATTTTACTTTCTGAATTATGCAAAATATTTGCAACTTCGGCACACTTGTTTTTAAGTAGGTTTTATACTTAAGGTCTAGAACGGGGTGGCCAAACTATGATTCGTGAGCCACATGCGGTTCTTTTACCATTTAAGTGCGGCTCATGGAACCCCACCCCCATCCCATTCCCATTCTCCACCTACCAGACTTGGGGGGGAGCTCAGGACCTCTGCCTTGCAGTGCGGTAGGGGCTTCTGCTCAGCACAGAGGAGCATCAGCCCTGTAGGGTGCACCTATTGGGGCTCGGGGCTTCAGCAGGAGTGGGGCTCAAGCATCGAGCCTGGCCAGGCACCTCCGGGGGCAGGGGGCTGAAGCCCCAGCTCCTGGCAAGTGTGCCCCAGCTCTTGAACTTCTGAAGACTGTCGTATGCTGCTCAGAGGCCCAGTAAGTCTGACAACCCCTGGTCTAGAACCACTATTAACCAGGTCTTGTGACTCAGGTTAGGTACTGTAAACCTTGTAACCAGAGATTGTTTAAAGTACAAAATAACAGTACTGCAAGCCCACTGGTTATAAAATCCTATGTCTCAAAATTTGTCAGCTGATCAAACAAGTGGTGTGTTTGAAAGTAGCAGGGTGTTAGCCACATATCCAGGAAAGAATTAACACCATGCCATTCAGGAAGGAATTCAGTGTAGTGGACTTTCTATAAAAACACTAGAGTATAATAATTCTTCCTCTTGATCTCCCAGGCAAAATTTTCCAAATTTGGTGTGTCTAAAGTCAGTCTCCTAAATTCATATTCAGATGCCTAAAAAAGAGTGACTTGATTTTCAGAGGTATTGAATACCTGTAGTTTCCATTGACTTCAATGGAAGTTACTGGCTCATAAAAGCTGCAGGATATATCCCCAAATGGCAATTAAGAACAATGTTGCAGTCTAAACTGTTATATCACACAGTTAAGGGAATGTAGTATTTATCTTGTTCCTCTGTAGATTGCATATAATCACATTATGTATGCATTAAAAGACTACTCTCACATATTTTTAAAAGAATATAGTGTTCCTAATGATGGCAGAAAAGTGTACTGTGGTTTTTACAGACCAATAGACTTGTCCCATCATCCTGCATAAGAAGCTTGGCAAAAATGTTAAGTTTTATACAGGATTTCACTCTTTAAATCCATAAATCCCTTTTGAATGTTCCTAGATTAGCTCTAGGAAGTTTCTTCAGATTTGTTCAGCTATGTTGTATAGTACAGGCAGGGTTTGTTTGTGAAATACCTAGAGACAGAGGCAAACAAAGGTCTCAGTGCTGCAGACAGAAGTAAATAGTGTCTCAAAATCTTTAGCAAAAGATATTAAGGAAGATCTATTGACTAGGGTGCTCATTTGCGAGGCCTGGCTTCAGTTTCCTCCTTCTTGTCTGCCCTTGGGCTAGTCACTTAATCTCTCTGTGTCTCAGTTCCCTATCTGTAAAATTGGAATAATAATACTTCCCAACCTCAGAGGGGTGGTTTTGAGGATAAATACATTAAAGGTTGTGAGCTGCTCAGACACCACAGTAATATGTGCAATGGAAGTGCCATAAATAGAACCACAAACAAATATTGTGGACCCTCTTCTGCTCTTGGTTACCCCAGTGTAATGTTGTCCAAGGAGTTTCTCCTGACTTACACTTGTGTAAGTGAAAGCAGTAGGAAAGGGCATTTCTTGTGTGCATGTTTAGGGCTTTCTAACAAAGTTTAGAGCCTGGATTCCTCTCTACAAACAAAGCTCTGGACCTACTATATATCAAGATGGCTACCCTGAATTATATAGAAAGTCAGGTGCACAGGTTGCTGGTTTTTTTAAACATAGGTACAGCAGCAGCACCTTTTGGAAAACTAGAGAAAATTTTAAAATATTCCCTCACTAAGGTAAGATGAACAACTTGAAGCAATTCTCCATACTAATATATGTTTTCATCATGGGCCTAATCCCACTGAATTCAATGGGCTTCGGATCAGGCCCCACATGCTTTTTACAAAGTAAGAGGGACAAGCTATAAATAAGTTGATCTTCCAGTCAGAATCCCCTTTATATCTCATTTTGTTCTTCAAGACATCTTGAAAGTTTCATAGCAAAACAGAACTTACCCGGTAGCGAAATCCTGCCAGTTTCCACCCGCAGCCTTTTTAAACACTTTAACTGCTACATTGGCAGCTGGACTTCCTTTAACTGCATCCAGAACTTTCACCATAAGAGGGCACTTGGAATCAACAGACCCATGGGAAACCTTGAGAAAGTAGAAAAGGTTTTTGTAGTGCAGCAAACTATATAGGGCATGTTCAACATGCCCATTAGAAATCTTCTTCAAAAGAGCAGAAAAGCCATACTTGCAGCATTTAACATCCACATGAGGGCACATTCCAAGCAAAGTAGTATTTTATACACAGTATAGTTCACAAATAGGTATTTCTCATGCCAGAATAATCTTAGATTGGGTACATTGTACTACTTCAGGGAAAGCCTGAAGAATAAACATGTAGATATTGTTTAAGGCAATAAATAGCTCTGGAAAACAACTTGCTAATTAAGGATGTATCTTTAAATGCGGTCAGAAAAGGACAAGAAAATAATGAATAAGTATCTATTTAGGCCAATCACTTCAGCCTCTGCTTCTGATAAACAGCATCATTGCCTTAGAAATATCCCTTAGGCTGGGAGGAAATTGGCTCCTCCAATTTTGCTATACTGTATTTAATTCTTAGTAATACTTCAATAGCATCTCCCATCTGAGGATCTTGCAGTGTTTTATAAGAAGTAAACAATTAAGCCTCACAAAACCCTTGTGAGGAAAGTAAAATTATCCTCATTTTACAGATATAGAAATTGAATCACAGAGAATCAAAGGGACTTGCCTAACATCACTGTCAGAACCAGGAATAGAGCCGAAATCTTCTAGATACCAGCCCCTTACCTTAACTTCACTGAAGCAAATGAGCCCCAAGACCGTTGAAATAATAGCTGGCTGAATCCAAAAATTGACTTTAATTGCTGTAAATTTTGAAGGAAATGCATGAGAAGAATGGCAGTACCAGACCATTGTAGCATGGCAATGACTGCAGGAATTGGTTTTAGGCTAGTAATGCACACAATATAAAATAGATGTGTGTGCCTGTATTCAGAGAGGTTACACTATTTGCAATCATTTAAATTCTCCCTTCAATACCAAAATACTTACCAATGGTGCAGCTTCAGACAAAAATACCAGTCCAGCGAAGAAAACGAGAAGCACAGAATGAAAGGCCATTCTGTTTGCTGGTAGTGAGCCTCTTTGCCAGCAGCTAGAAGCTGATGGGATTTGGGATTTTATACCCAAGCCTACCACAGAACAGGCTGCTTATCTGATGCCCATATGACTTCAAACCTGCTGATTCTGATTATTTACTTAGTAAACAATCCAATCCTACAGTCATTCCATACATGGAACTGCCACTGAAGTCAATGGGACTTTTGCATGTGGAAGGACTGCAGGATCATTGGAGCGAAGAGATTAAGTAACCCACACAAACATGAACCTTGCCTGGGGAGATGAGGCTGTTAGAATACCCTATGTAAAATAATGCAAGTCATTTGTTTTTCTCTGGCTGTGTAACTGGTTATAGCAGGCCCTAGTTCCCTTGCTGACTTATAGCGGGAGAATTCCTTATATGTTTAGTCTTATTCCTTGTCTACTCCCATGCATGTTTCCTTTTTCATATAAAGTTTTTGGGGACCAGCTGTCCAATCAGAGTGATATTGCCTTTCATGATACGGTATAGGTGGAATATGATAGAACGCTGCAAAATACACAAAAAATACTATGGTGAAATCCTGGTCCCATTGACTTTAATGGGACCAGGATTTCACCCCTAGTTATTTAATGGCATATATTTGTGAACTTAACTCATACAAGAAATGGCAAATAACAGTGATAATAAATGATTTTCATTTTATCTGTTCACCTGTCACTGTTTGCTTTTTGTCTTGGCATGGCCGAGCAGTTTCTATCTTAACTGAAAAAGCGAGTAGTATAGTTCTTCATCATTTTCAAAATCTAAAAAGGAGGCATAAATTTCGAGGTGGAAGTACATTTAGCTTTTAGGACTTGATCCTGCATCATTAGGGTGGTGGGAGTTTTGCCATTGACTTGAATTGGATCATGATCAAGCCCTTAGAGAGAAGTTTTAAAGGACAAAGTGATACAACTGGTCTAATTTTTCCACTCTCTTGTGTAGTCATTTACACATGTGCAAAGGTATTGTTGACTTAAAAAAACATATTACAGAGACCTAGAAGGGCCCCTGGGTGCTGAATGCTGTACAGACATTGAAACAGACACAATCCCCACCCATAAAAATTGCAATGGCAGCATTCTACACCCACTTTGCACATTTAAAAATGACCACACAAGGTGTACAGCAGTTGAGACTCAGTCTCAGTTTCCTTGCATGCCAATGGGAGTTACTCACATCTTGCAATCAAAACTTCTGCCGCCAGATTGACGTGGCAAATCTTTCCTTCACATCCAGCAGTGGACTTTCTGCACATGGAAGGGAATCAGAGATCTGTCCTGTGGATCTGCAAGCAGTGTTTTGCCATTATCTCTTAAGACTCTCCAAAGGAATGTTAATGGATAAAACAGGAAATGATCCCATTTTCAGCAAAATGTCACCATGGCCATAATATTGGCAACCTCTGGAAAGTATTTCTTTTAGCTTCACATGAGATTTCTCTGTGGTTGGACACTGAATTTGGAAGAAGCAGACTTTCTTGACTTTGCAAGATTTCAGCTTCACAAAATTATCTATAGGAATAGCATATTTCAGTATCTAGTATTACGTACTTTATTTTCATTCAAAATAACATTGTCCTTTTGGCAGGGCTGTCAGTAGGGATGGATACAGAGATATGGAAATATTCTGCCTCTCAGCCTAAATATCAAACCAATCTCTCCTCCTCTTCTCTTTCGATTTATTAAAGATGGTCTGAATTATATCTTCAATTCTGTGAGTCCTAGGGCATCGTGGGAATCAGTAGGAAGGTAATGAACTCTGGGGCTCTTCTCTCCTGGGGAACCTTGGAGCATATGAAATTTAAATAGAATGACTATAGCCCACTGCAAGCATTGCCAGAAAAGGGCTGTCCCTCCACTGAAGGTAAAAGGTATAGAAAGGATCAGGGAACAGAAAATAAGTGGCTGGGGCCTGTTGGAACTGGAGCACTAGACAAAAGAGGTCTGTTTGGAATCAGGAGACTTGATAGGGGTTAGGTAAAGGTATGGGGTTCTGGCTGGCTCAGCAAGAGACTAGGTTGGGTACAGAAGGAAGTGGTTATGGAAACATGTGGATAATCCTCAAATATGCCAACCCTTTAGGGCTTAGCTGAATGCCAAATTGTTTGAAGTTCACCAGCTGCTAGTTAAAATTAATACATATTTTTAATGAAAGCATGCTACCTATTTGGAAGCATTACAGAGTTCAGGTCAAGAACAAACATGTCCTGTTAATTCTCTTGTTTACTTCAAAGCTGTTTTCCAGACGCTATACTATACACCTCTCTCTCTCTCTCTCTCTCTCTCTCTCTCACACACACACACACACACACACACACACACACACACTCTCTCTCTCTCTCACATATGCACACACACACACACACACACATACATGCACACTCTTATCTTTCACTACTAACCTTGTTTTCTGTTGTATTTACATCTAATTTGTATTTAATTAGGAAACCAAGTATTGTTACATGAATAATTGATAGGAATGACCATTACAATTACTGTATTTAAACAATTGACTTTGGACACTACAAAACTGTAACCTTCTGATGGTATGATTGATCATCTAATATCTGATGGAAAACAGACATTAGAATTTGTGATGCGGAAATCTGAATAGCTTTCCACAATGAGTTTCCCAAAGAGTTCATGAATTTGTAGGCTCTATAAAAAATTTAATCATTTATCTATTTGGAAAGGCGTGGTTGGATTTTATTTTGTTACTGTGGAATAACATCACAGTGAACTGTATTTGGGAGATAAGTAAACCGTAGGTTCTCAAACTAGTATGCCTATACCTTTAAGGGAGGGTGGGAAAAATGGCACATTAGTTCCCTTGAAATCTAGAAGAATGAACATTGGCATTGGGTGTCAAGAGCTCTTGTGTTCTAAATACAGCTTTGACACTGACTTGCTATGTGGCCTTTGGCAAATCAGTGAGAACCTGATCCAGTGTCCAGTGAAGTCAATGAGAGTGTTTCCATTGACTTCAGTGGTTGTTGGATTGGCTTTTAACATCTGTGCCACAGTTACCACATCTGTATAACTGGGGATATTACTTTCCTTCCTTTGAAGGGTATCGAGGGTTAATATTTGCACAGTGTTTTAAATATGTAAATACTAACTGGCTATGGGACACTTAGCTCTGGGTTAATGAGCATAAATGTACTTACAATTTTAATTATCGTTAAGACATTTTTCTTAAGTTAATATTTTGATTGAGAGAAGGGGAGGGAAGTACTTCTTGTGGTTTGCATGTAGTTATTAAATACATATTTATCTTGTGTATTAAGTGCGCTTGTAAAAGACAGAAGGTTAAAAGTGCTACCAGAAGGATTTAGAACTAATTAAAACATTTAAGTTGTATTTTCTTTAAAAGCATAAAGTCAAAGTCAAATTATTTATTCATGTCTCTAAGCTTCTGGGACGGAGCCCAAACCCTATAAAAGAAACATCCAAATAGTGAATTTTTGCTGTGATGCTTTTGTAATTTATTAATTCACTTGGTACCAATTCATCTGAGTAAGCTCTCACTTTGAAGAGTTTAAACTCTGAGGTCACTGGGCAAATGAGCACAATAGTTTCTGAGAGATATTATTTCATTAGCTGCAGTTCCTGCCATCCCACTAGAACAGAACTTCTGCTCTTTTACTTTAATACACATTCAAGCCAAGAGGCTAATCCATCAGCCTAGACAAATGATTGCCAAAAAAACCCAACACCCCAAAATCAGTTTATACACAATGTTAATTGAATCACAGAGAGACAGAGATGATATCTCTCTTAACCTCTCCATATTACTGAGAATCAGCTTGTGCTATCAAGAAGATCAGGATTTTTAAAGATCAAATTTTCTTAGCATGATGAATAGAGGGTTTGAGTTATGAAGTTATTTTGTGCTACTTGCTGTGGTAGTGGGTGATATAAAATTCTGCAACATGATGGAAAGTTTTTCTTCAGGAAAAAAAACAGAACTCGCAGATTTCACAGGGTGCAAGATAGAAACTTGAAAGGGACACTGTGGGAGACTGCTTTATAAAAAGAACTAAATGTTTCAGAAACTGCAGAAAAGGTAGCATATTTGCATTGAAATATGTTTGATTGGTTTGATTTTGATCTAATTATATTATCTAATATGACCTTTACTTCTATTGGTTGTGTTGTCACTGAATAACCTATCCGTAGCCACTATTATCATTAACTCAAGTCTATAGGGCCAGATTATGACCTTTTTAGGTTGTGCATATGTTTGCTGTGAATCCTTTGTCAACTATCACAGATGTGTACTTTGCTCAGTATATTGCTGTTTAAGATTGTTAAATGCTTAGTCAAATGATCCCAGGCACTTTATTCTGGTACCTAATACAAATGGACATGTGGAAATTCTTTTTTCCTCCCTAGCTCTCAGTTCCAGCATTGTAATTTGCTTGGAAGTTTCTTCTACCTTGCATAAAACATGCTGTTGAAAAATTGTAATTTTTAAATCAAGATTGGATTATTTTAAAAAAGATTATCTGTATGTCCTAGTTAGAAAAGAATTATTTGGGGAAAATTCTGTGTCTGTGTTATCCAAGACATCAGACTCAATGATCAGAATGGTCCCTTCTGGCCTTAGAATCTATGAATCTATGAAATGATACTTACACCTCTCATTTGAGTGGGTTCAGTATATTATATGTTACTATTTGGATTCATCTCAGTGTGTCGTCTTGGCCTGAGAGTCCTGGCAATAAAAGAAATTTGGGAGTTATTAGTCTACAGACCCCCCCGCTATTCCTCTAGATTCCTGTCTCAACTTATTTTTGTTGGGAGTAGCACTGGAGTCCTCAGTATTCTAGGTGACTTCCTTGTGCATGTTAGTGACAATTCTTGCATGTGTTCTTGGATAGCGTGGCCTGTCATAATCATGGAATTAATGTACTGCAGGTATTTTGGGCTCAACACATTCAGGTGAGCTTACCTTGGATCTTGTCTTCCGGGAGGGAATCAAGATTGGGTAAAGGAAGATGAGGCCTTACACTTGGGGAGATTATCACTTCCTGCAAGATGAGGTAGGGTCCATCCCCACTCTTGTCTAGGTAGAGAACCTGGTTGAATGGTCATCCTCCCTAACAGGCTGCTGGATTGAGATGGTTTCCATGTGTCTGAGGTATCATCTTGCTCAGGAGCTGCACACCATGGGGATATTTTAGTGGAGTATCATGTTGGATGTTTATAAATGAATATCAGTCATTTAGTAAAGCTATATCTGTGTTTGCTCACTGCTCACTTTGAGCTGTGATGATACAACACAGACCATTGTCTGTCTTGTTTCAATAATTGCCTCAGTGCTTCTGGTCAGGTTTCTGGAACTCTGTCTCACCTCTGCATTAGTAAGTACCATGTCTCAACTCCTATATAGCAAGATTTCAGCTATCAAGTACATTGTTTGAATTAACTGGTTTCCATTTTCTGTCACCCATCCCCAATCAATACAGTTACTGTCATACAGGTTAGTAATTATGGGTCATGCATATACACACATATGAAGAATGTGGTCACACAAGGGCCTGACCATTGACTTCAGTGGAATTTGGATCAGGCCCCAAATTCATTAACTGAATTTGCTGGGTCCACATAGATAAGTGTATTTGTACATGCACATAAATGTGATCTTGAGAAAAACCTTGCTCATGCATGCAAAGCAAAGGGGGCTGCACATGGTTGAATGTATCTTGATTTAGAAGTCAATAAAATCTTCAGGATTTTTCTCTTTCTGTTTCTGGGGTCTGCCCAGTGTTCAGTGTGGTAGAGAAGCTTGGAACCAGACCTCAGACCCTGCAGAAACACAGCACATAGCAGGAGATGACAAAGTGAGTAGTTGCAAAATATATGGTTGAGCAGCCACAATTCTTAGTGTAGAGCAACTGAACCAAAAGCCTCCACTGAAATGCCATCAGGCTTTAACAAAATAGAGGCGGTGAAAGCCAGGGACTTACTCGGTCAGTAATTGACTCCCAGCAGTGAAACATTTCAGTAGCAACATCCCAAACTCTTTCCATACAGGTAGAAAATGCAGGGGCCAAGCCCCCTGCTTAGGACTCCTAGACTTTGCAACTCATGTTGTTTCCTGCAAATGAGGGAAAGCAAGCTAGTTTTGTGCTAATTGGGGACAATTATCATTTTTTGAAAAGCCCTGAGCAAAACAAACAGAACTAGCAGGAGCTTAACTGGTAATTGTGGCTTAGGATAGTGTTGTGACTGTGAAAATGAGGCCAACTATATTTTTTCCACATACAGACAAAGCCTCCACCTACATGCATTCTGTGCAAAGTGCTGCCTGCCTGGAGCTGGGCACATGATTGCAATCACAAATTGCCACTTTAATTGGCAGAGCAAGAGCTATATTTTAATAAACCTTCTGTGCTTATAAACCCATTACCAGCGTCTCAACTGGTTGGAAGACTGGATTCTACTGCATGTATCAGAAACATGCTCAACGGTTATACGCGTGGAGATTTCCTGAATAGTTCAGTGTGATGTTTTCTAGGGGGAAAGAATTCATTCAATGCCACAGCAAAAAATATATACCCTGCTTTAAGTGCATAATTCAACTCAGCCCTAACTATAGAACCGTGTGCTTCCATAATAGTTCTACATGATATAGATATAAAAACACTTGCATGTACAGAATGCTTACTGCTGCTTTTAGTTTTTCAGGAAGAATATACCATATCTTCGTGTGTTTGTACAGCACCTAGCACAGAAAGGTGCCATTCCTGATTGGGTTCGCTGAGTAGTTTTGCAAAATAAATATTGGAAATCTCCTGCCATGTGGGTATGCATTCTCAGATCCATAACTGAAGCAGCAGACCTACTGTTTTTTTTAAGACAGATGCAAACAACATAGCCACCCTACCTCCTTGGCCCTCTCTTAGCTCATGCTGAACAGAGTACTCCAGCTGGTATGAGCTGGGCAAATAATTGGCCTACAGCAGCATCCAGTCAATTCTCTGTTATGCATGCAAAGTGAGGACCTTCATCCGTATTCACATCATGGTGATCACGTCACTGGTCATTGACTTTGCATTCAACAGCATGGGCTGAAGGACAGAGTCACACTCAGATGACACTTTGCTCCTGAGTAAAGACCACAATTGCAGGCGATGTGATCAATAACAACTGCCACACAATCAGTCTGTGCTATATCATTAGATTCACCCTTCCCACCATAACAAAGATGGAGGAGCTCATAGGTTACCCTATTTTCAGTCAATGGCAGAGACGTGCAAGCCTCTACCACCTTAACATGACTACTGAAGGGACACAGCTATCACAGCCGGGAAATGAAATAGTGGCCTTTTGGCAGGCCACAGGGCCACATAACTCCTCTGTCCTTCTTTTTTGGGTAACAAGCCTTATGGATGAGGGAGAAGTGGTTGATATGGTATATCGTGACTTTAGTAAGGCTTTTTATACTGTCTCATAAGCAGACTAGGGAAATATAGCCTAGATGGAGCTACTATAAGGTGGGTGTATAACTGGTTGAAAAACAGTTCCCAGACATTAGATATTAGTGGTTCACTGTCAAGCTGGAAAGGCATAACGAGTGGGGTCCCAAAGGGATTGCTTCTGGGTCCAGTTCTGTTCAATATCTTCATCAATGATTTAGATAATGGCATAGAGAGCACACTTATAAAGTTTGCAGACAATACCACGCTAGGAGGGGTTGTAAGTGCTTTGGAGGACAGTGTTAAAATTCAAAATGATCTGGACAAACTGGAGAAATGGTCTGAAGTAAGTAGGATGAAGTAAATAGATGTCAATCTAGACAAATGCAATGTACTCCACTTGGGAAATGACTGCTTAGGAAGGAGTACTGTGGAAAGGGAGCTGGGGATCTTAGTGGATCACAAGCTAAATATGAGTGAACAGTGCAACACTGTTGCAAAAAAAGCAAATATCATTCTGTTATGTATTAGGAGGAATGTTGTGAGCAAGACACAAGAAGTAATTCTTCCAATCTACTCTGTACTGATGAGGCCTCAACTGGAGTATTATCTCCAGTTCTGGGTGCCACATTTCAGGAAAGATGTGCACAAATTGGAGAAAATCCAGAGGCGAGCAACAAAAATGATTAAAGATCTAGAAAACATGACCTATGAGGGAAGATTGAAAAAAATGGGTTTGTTTAGTTTGGAGAAGAGAAGACGGAGAGGGGACATGATAACAGTTTTCAAGTACATAAAATGTTGTTACAAGGAGGAAGGAGAAAAATTGTTCTCCTTAACATCTGAGGATAGGACAAGAAGCAATGGGTTTAAATTGCAGCAAGGGTGGTTTAAGTTGGACATTAGGAAAAACTTCTTGTCAGGGTAGTTAAACACTGGAATAAATTGCCCAGGGAGGTTGTGGAATTTTTGTCATTGGAGATTTTTAAGACAAACACCTGTCAGGGATGGTTTAGATAATACTTAGTCCTGTCATGAGTGCAGGGGACTGGACTAGATGACCTCTTGAGGTCCCTTCCAGTCCTGTGATTCTATGAATATAAGGTTGGTTGTGGGTGGTGCATTTGTTATGAATAAATAGCAGTGTCACAAGGAGCTTAAGACCCCTTTTTCCTCACCATGCATGGGCTGCCCACCATTGCAGACCCTGAAACCAGTGTCTGCTTTTTGCTAACTTCTTTTCAGGCACAAGGCACCCCATAAGTAGTGGTGAGGAGGCAGGGCCATGGTCTGTGTACACCCCCCTTCACACTAGTCAACACCATGCAGGGTGCGTCCAGGACAGCCTCCTAAGGACAGGCTGTGTGTTGGCATGCTACCATGATGTACTGTAACCAAGTTGCTCAGAGAGGCCTTGTCCTTCCAGTGCTCCTGCTGGGGTAATGCAGCTTTGCACTGCCGCTTGTCAGGTCTGTGCTAAAAAGCACAGTGTGGCACATAATTGAAATTATAGCAGCACGGTATAAGTAAGAGCATTGTAATTGTGTAAATCAGTGTCAATTTTTGAACTAGCTTTCTATATCGGGAGCTGCACTGTGTAATACTGTATTAGCTGTACAGCGAATTTTATCATGAATTTGCGCTTACACTCCAGTATTTTTCAAGTCAGCCTTAGCAGCAAAGGGCATTCAGCAATCACTTGAAGGAACAATATGGTTTTTATCACCCTCCACCCCACCAAAAAGAATTCCTGGTTTGCTGACCTTAATTTGTGATTCTGTTGCTAAGTGACAGCTAAAGAAGATTAATGGATCACAATCTCTATTCAGAACTTTTGTATAATTTTACATTTTGTTTATTTTATTTGGAAAATGATTAATACTTTCAGTTATTTTCCCTCCTGGGCTAAATCCTGCCATTATCCATTGGGATTGATTAGTTACCCCAGTCACCTGGCACTCATCCTGCCTTTACTGTTCACTGTCACCTCTAGACTCCAACTACAAACTTCTCTGATAGAAGTACATAGCGTGTTTATGCCTTTAGGGTCTCAATACATGATCAACTTTAGGTTTGTTGAATTGTTTATTTCATGAGGATGATAGTCCCCTGGGAAATGTTATGGACCGTTCAGCTCTTCTGAGGTGCTCTCTCCATCAGCAAATTCCCCTCCAATAAGCTAGAGGAGCAATCCAACAGACTCACTCAACAAGGCAAGGACTTGGAGATGAATGAAGAAACCAACTCTTCCGCCCAAGGAAACCAGCTATTAAGGGTTAGATTTCCAAAGAGCAGACAAACCCATAAAGAAATATTGGATAGAGTGGAGAGAAGATCACGCTGGATGAGAAAGCAGGAAGTGATGAGCAGCATGAAGAGTAGAGGAGAAACAGCACTGCAGCTCAATGGCCTAAGGAGCAGAGGGGTGAGAGTAGGTAAATGTGGAGAGAGAGGGCAGAGGATTAGGCATGGCAAGCATGTCAATGAAGTGAAATGAAAAGGGATCATGAAAAGTGTTGTGGGAGAGGGTGTTTAAAGCTCCCCAGGGAGCTGAAGGTAAAGAAGGAAGTGACAGAACAGCAGTCAGAAATGAGATGAGCAGGTTTAGAACAGAAAGGCGGTGTTGGGGAGAATCACTAGAAGAACAGACAATGGGACTAAAGGGCAGGGCTACCTTAGGACATGTCACTAGGAGCCAGGGGAAGGAGGCGAATGTGAGCAGTTGACTTACTAAGGACAGAGAAGCAGGGAGGAGAGGAAGTTGGCTGAAGTGAGCAGAACAGATAATGTGGGTATGAGTGGACCAGGACATGGAGCTGAGAGAAGATGAGCTGCAGGCAAAGTGGGGATAAGCGAGTGAAGGCAGCAGAAGAAACAGCAGGGAATATGTAGGACATGGGTTCATCAAAGCAATAGGACGAGGCAGGAAGGGAAACAGGGAAAATGTGGCATTCAGGATATGAAAATGGGCTAAAAGACAACAGCAGGCTAGTGCTGTCTGAAAAAAACAAGTCAGTGAGCAGAGCTGTGGCTGTCAGCACTCAGAACTTGGTTCATCTGCTGTTTTGCCTGGAGACATATGATTTCAGGGGTCTTCTTCTTGGCTCCTGAGCAGGTGCCTAGATCTCCCAGGGAGACTCAACAAGAAGTAGGATTGGGACTATCTATTTTGCTAATCTCTGTGGTTGCAGCTAAATTGCCACAGCCCTTGACTACAGCCACGTAGTTGAGACCATAGAGACTAGGAGCTAAAGAAGGTAGCACGTGCCTAACTATACACAGGCAAATGAGCACTCTGCTCCTCCTACTGTGTAACCGCTTTCTTCTGCCACCACCTCCACCATGCCCATACTGGAGCCTGAAGAGGAGGTTCCTTTCCCCAGCACCAGGCTTAGAGGGTGCCCAAGTGACTATTCCAGCCACTTTCCTGCCTCTGCCAACCACCCTGAGATAAGGATCGTGGCTCCTTCTCTTTCCTTCTTTCCTTTCTACTTCTGACCTCCCCCTCTTTCCCTGCCCTTGGGCTAAATGGGGTGTGTCTTTCTCTATGGCATCCTTCCAGAAGGGAAATACACTAAAATGGGAGGCAGGAAGGAATTTCCTCAAGGAGGAAGGGGGAGAGAAATATTTCCCCTAAAATGAGGGAAGGTGTAGAAATACCCCCAAATGTTGGGGAAAGAGAAAACACAGTCGCTTTAAGTTGTGGGAGGCACTAGTTATGGGAATATATATGTGTGTGTGTGTGTGTGTTGTGTGGGTGGGGTGGGAGGGGAAAGGGAATGCATGGAGGGTGTTATATAAATGCATTTACTTCTAAGGAGGAGTGAACCAGTGTCCTGTACCAAAGGAAGCAGGAGTGTCAGGGCTTCTGCTGCCTGGAGCTGGTGAGGTGTGTGTAACATTAAATGAGTGAATTGGCGTGGCTAAGACAGTGCATTTTCCATGATAGAATATGGGCTCAGGTATTTAGCTTCAATTTGTATTTATGCTTCAGTTGTTTTAGGACCTAAATGTCCAGTAACATTTTCCACTGACTGTAAGAGCATGCGAATCACTTTTGCTCTTCCTGTGGTGAGTACTGGAAGTAGAAGTAGAAAATAAAAGCAACTGATTTTTTTTAAAGACAAACTAATGATGAGAATGTATTACATCAGTTGCATATACAAATGAAGGGGTTACATGGCTTGCATAAAATAGCCAGATTTCTGGACCTTTAGGCTCAACAGGTGTTGTGACAGCATGACAATGTCCCAGGGCATGCTGAGGCAGTGTGAAATCACAAAATCCATGTACTACAAAGATCCGGGGGACCACTAACTGTATAGAAGATAGAGGGCTGTGAAGAGCATGGGTCCAGGGTCCAGTTTGTGTCTCTAGCTGGTTATATTCACAGCCTCTGCCCTTTAGAGGCTGCCTCCAAGGGGAAACCTTGCTTTTGGAAAGGCAGATTGCCTGCCTAAGACAAGGAACTATTTCTGGTGGACACTGGAAAAGGAATGGAATCCTAGTCATAGATAGGAAGTTGATGTTGCTGATTAGTCACTAGAGGCCTAAACTTCATCTGCTGCAAGGCCAGTCAGAACTCGAGTGCAATGACACCCATTAAAACCACATTACTAGGGTGACCGTATTTAAGGTGACTAGATGTCCCGATTTTATAGGGACAGTCCCGATATTCAGGGCCTTTTCTTATATAGTTGCCTATTACCTCCCCATCCCCATCCCAATTTTTCACACTTGCTGTCTGGTCACCTTAACTGTATTTTCTTATGCTGAATACGGGACACCTGGTAAAATTACTCGTATTCAAGTGAGTTCAATGGCAATCATAGAATATCAGGGTTGGAAGGGACCTCAGGAGGTCATCTAGTCCAACCCCCTACTCAAAGCAGGATCAATCCCCAACTAAATCATCCCAGCCAGGGCTTTGTGAAGGCTGACCTTAAAAACCTCAAAGGAAGGAGCTTCCACCACTTCACTAGGTAATGCATTCCAGGGCTTCACCACCCTCCTAGTGAAAAAGTTTTTCCTAATATCCAACCTAAACCTCCCCTACTGCAACTTGAGACCATTACTCCTTGTTCTGTCATCTGCTACCACTGAGAACAGTCTACATCCATCCTCTTTGGAACCCCCTTTCAGGTAGTTGAAAGCAGCTATCAAATCCCCCCTCATTCTTCTCTTCCGCAGACTAAACGATCCCAGTTCCCTCAGCCTCTCCTCATAAGTCATGTGTTCCAGTCCCCTAATCATTTCTGGTTCCCTCCCCTGGACGTTTTCCATATCCTTCTTGTAGTGTGGGGCCCAAAATTGGACACAGTACTCCAGATGAGGCCTCACCAATGCAGAATAGAGGGGAACGATCACATCCCTCGATCTGCTGGCAATGCCCCTACTTATAGCCCAAAATGCCATTGGCCTTCTTGGCAACAAGGGCACACTGTTGACTCATATCCAGCTTCTCATCCGCTGGAACCCCTAGGTCCTTTTCTGCAGAACTGCTGCCAAGCCATTCGGTCCCTAGTCTGTTGCGGTGCATGGGATTCTTCCGTCCTAAGTGCAGGACTCTGCACTTGTCCCTGTTGAACCTCCTCAGATTTCTTTTGCCCAATCTTAATTTGTCTAGGTCCATCTGTAGCCTATCCCTACCCTCCAACATATCTACCTCACCTCCCAGTTTAGAGACTAACAAATTTATTAGAGCATAAGCTTTCGTGAGCTACAGCTCACTTTGTAGCTCACGAAAGCTTATGCTCTAATAAATTTGTTAGTCTCTAAGGTACCACGGGTACTCCTTTTCTTTTTGCAAATACAGACTAACACGGCTGCTACTCTGAAACCTCCCAGTTTAGTGTCATCTGCAAACTTTCTGAGGGTGCAATCCATGCCATCCTCCAGATCATTAATGAAGATATTGAACAAAACCAGACCAACCCTTGGGGCACTCTGCTTGATACCAGCTGCCAACTAGACTTCAATCAGAAGTACGCAGTACAAACGTTCAAATTACCATCAAGTTGACTGAGCCCCTGTTAAAAAGAAATGCTGAGTAGTTGGATTCTTTTTATTTACCTTCTTATCTTTAAGGCTTTAGGGTTCACACAGGAAGGTGGTGACACACAGTCCTACCCCCCTACACACACAGGAGGAGAGGATTTACAAACACACACACACGCACTCTCCTGTACCTCTTTCTCACGTGGGGGGAGCGGGGGGAATGACCAACCTACTGGACCCTTCCTACCTGGTGCTCTCCACCCACCATGCCTAGTTGGGCCCCTGGGATGGACCCGCCTCTATTGGTACCTGGCACCGCATCGTCCTGAGGCAACACATGGAGAGGCACACAGGGTCACATGCCCTCCCCAGATTTCTGTCAGGGTTCACACCAGAATGTGGCCAGCTGCAGCCTTTCGGCACAGTGCAGGAGGGAAGGGATGACCTGATGCGTGGCTTTGCAGAGCTCATCTCTCCCACCCTCTCCCTCTCCCTCTGTGGCTCAAAGCAGCTTGTCCCTTTCTGCCTGCATAGTGTTGAAAGGCAGCTAAACCCTCCAGGCTGCTGCTGGCCATCGACATAACCCAGTGGCCTCCTGTTTCCCGGTTCCAGTGCAGACAAGAAGGAGTTAAGTCCTAAGGATGTCTTGTGCATCATGGCCCAGGGAACCTGACTGCAGGGGCTTCAGCGAACCTGGCCAGAGAGGTGGCTTAGCAGCCCTGCGCTCCCTGGGGGAAGGTCCAAGGGCATAGACAGGTGAAGAGGGTGCTAAGCCCCTGTCTGGGGGGTGGAGGGGCATTTGTGAGGCCTGCAGGTTCGGGGTGGGAACAGGTTGGAAATTGCTTCTCCCCACCCCCCCACTCCAAAGCTTACCTGAGGGGCAGAGAGGCTTCCCCATGTCAGTTCTGTGTGGGGTTTTGGCACATGCAGGGCTTGTCTCCTCCTGCCCAGCACCCCAGACCAGAAAGTCTTGGGCTTTCCAGAGGCAGTGAGGGAAGGAAAGAGCCTGCTGGGCAGGCTGCTGGTGAGCTGAGCTCGCTGACCAGGGGCTGGGTCTCCGCACAGCACTGGGAGCGGGACATGCCCCGCTCAGGGGAATGTGGAGGAGCAGCTGGGTTGGGGGCTGGGTGGGTGAAGGAGCAGAGCAGGGAGAGGACAATGAGGGGGGCGCGTGTAAAGGGCCCATAGGTGGGCAGCAGAGGTGACAAGTAACTGGCCGCTGCCTGGCGCCTTTCCGCACACACCAACCTCCACAACTAGCAGTGCACAGCCAGGGCCAGCTGGAAATGGGATGAGGGCACAGGGCCCTGCTGACCGAGAGCTGGCTCGCAGCGGGGGCTGGGCTGACGGACCAGCGGGGGAGCAGCTGGCCGCACACACTGCATCTTCGCTCTGCCACCAGCCTTGCACACCCACCCCTATCGTTGGTCACTGGACTCCCCCACTCACCACTAGTGGGCAGGGAGCAGGGATCCAGCCAGAGTCAAGACCTGCCACTACTAATGGAGGGGGTGGGGGGGGACACAGAAAATACAGGACAATTTGCCCGGTTTTAAGAAAAAGTTGGGACAACTGCAGGAGGGCTTAAATACAGGACTGTCCCTTTAAAAAGGGCCATCTGGTTACCCTACACATGACAGGACTATCGCAATATGACTATTGCCAGACTATCACAGGTGTGACTGGATAACTAATTTGACTCTGACTGCATAAATTTCCCATGTTTAGATGTGTGTAAATAATTCTGATTACAACTGACACCCGCTCGCTTCCCATATGCTCAGATCATGGAGTGAAAAAAAATGGAGCGGTAACAGAACACCAGGAATGGGTGCCAGATAGCTGGTCTAGAAAGTGAACACTTGATTGAGGCTGTATAATGGAGGAAAGCGTGCTTGCACTGGACATATACAACGATATGGCCCATTACCTGTCCAGTGCTAATGGAAAGGCAAAGGAAGCTGGGCTGCAAAGACAACAGGAGAGGGACGCGGTGAGAGGAGACATAGCATTTCCCAGAAACAGCAGCGTGGGAAGGGGAGCGAGCAAACAAAAGAACTGCTGGTGTCGTTTTTGTGCTGGCTTGGAAGCACTTTGTGGCTGTGACTTGTTTGTTTGGCTCATTTCCCCTCTGGTACATTGCTGCATTTGCTGATGGTGCTATCCCGATAATAAGAGCCCACACAGCAGAACGAAGACTAAAGACGTGAGCCATGAAAAAAACATGCGTGTAGTAGCGTTTTGGTAACTAGTAGTGGCATTATCATCTGCATGACTAGCCAGTGGGCACAATACTCAAATCATTCCCTTACCAAAGTGAGCGTTCTTCAATAACCAGCCAAGCTGGAATTATATATGATTTTTCTTCATTATATGGGAGGCCACAAAGTCTTTTATAGTCTTAGCAATGCTCTAGGTTATGCCAAGGGACTCTTCCTTTCACAGTGGCAGAAGTTGTTGCATTTGGGCATCTTATTTACAGCGTTAATGACCACACTGGAAAATGTAGTGTGATGTGGGAGGTGTTTGTCACATACATGAATGACGCGCTCTGCAGGTGAGAGGTACATGAGCTCATTGGGAGGTGGCCCAGACTTTACTTTGGGTGTGGGTGTTGCGTGGCCGGAGTTTGTCACTTTTATGTGAAGAGTGTGTTTTAGTATCAATAAGGAAAGGCTAAGAAATTGGGTCAAAAAAATCTCTGCTGATGTAATCACAGTGGAGAGAAATTGGTAGATTGGCTTTGCTAGTGTTTACCTCCTAATACTGTAATATTGGTTCAGGGTGGATTTTTTTTCAGTTGCTTTCTGTTACGATCCTGTGCTGGTATTTTTCAGGGACTTTATGTACATGTAACTGCATGTGATACAAACTGCTACAGGCTTCTTCTCTTCAGTAATATGCATCCGATGAAGTGAGCTATAGCTCACGAAAGCTTATGCTCTAATAAATTTGTTAGTCTCTAAGGTGCCACAAGTACTCTTTTTCTTTTTGCGAATACAGACTAACACGGCTGCTACTCTGAAACATGCACAAGACTGTATCTGATTTACTTCTGTTGTCAATTATTTGCAATTACAGGATGTCTGTCTTCTGTCAGTGCAGTAACTGGGTGCCATCTAGTGGTGTTAAGTCACTATGCACTTATCTCAAATATTTGCTCCTCACTTCAGGAGATGACTTGAGTTTAAATTTTGATTTCCATAACTAGGGGTGATGTAAATCAGAATCTGAAAATACAAAGGATTGTCTCCAGTGGGCAGGGCTGGTTCTAACAGATCTGGGGCCATCTGAAAAGCCATTGAATGGGGGCACTCAGCTACAGTGCCCAAGATTCAGTGACGAGCCATTTGCTGCCCATCTGCCCCAAACTGCTCTGCCATGCTTGCTGAGGGGAGTGTATTCCTGTGGGGAGCAGAGAGTCATGTGGCCTAGGTAGGGTTCAGACAGAAGATGAGACGTCCTGATTTCCACAGATGATTCAGATTACTAAAACCCCAAAGCTCTCATTCAGCGCAAAGGAGTCTGTATGCCACACCATGTACCCCGGGAGCGTGAGTAGGACAAGCAGCTGCCTATGTGAGACAGGTATCCCTATGGTCAGGGGGCTGCAGATTTGGCAGCATTCCTTGAACCAGTCCAGCCAGAGCTTGACAATTTGTTCATGTTACAAAACCAGCATGGCAGGATTCTGTATAACCTCTGCTTTTGAGAGGTTCTGGCTTAAACCAGCAGGCGTATAGGTGGCCTGCTCCCAATGAACTCAATAGCAAAACTTCCATTGGCTACCATGGTGCAGGACTGAGATGAGTATCAGTCAAGCTTTATTTTTTTAATAAGTCAGCCTTTACCAATGGTTACAATACTGAGATACTGCAGGTATTACCAAACGGCAGGTGGAAGAAAAATGGTGGTCTTTCCAATGCCACTGGGAAGCAGCTGTTTACATTAGTGGTGCTACAGTGACTTTCTCAAACTTAAAGAAAATATGGTTTGACCTAAAATCTTTTCCTATACAAGAAGACTTAACTGCTTTGAATGCCTGTGTATTTCACGAAATACGCTAAATCATTGGTGTCTACAGGAAAGTAGCCAGTCATCTGTTGATAATAGATATGATAGGTCAAATGTGGCTTTTGATTCCATCAGTGCAACACTGCCTTAACCCTTTAATTATGAAGCATTTGTATTTTGGGACCTCCAGAAGCCCAGCCACTACAGTAGCCCATTATAATCAGAGAGGACTCTTTGTGGCACTGAAGTGGAAAATTATCTACAGAATAGCTCTACATCTTGTCTGCAGGACTGGACGGTAGGATATTTTTTTCTTATGGACCACTAGCCATAGAGAAACCAAGCTCACTCAGCTAGGTGTGGCGTAAGAACCTAAATATCAGAATGGAAAATACACAAAGCATGTCACAGAGGCTGGGAGCTTGTTCTCTGGTGCTGGGCCTAAAGCATGACAGAAAAGTGAGTTGGCGGGAAAAGAAAGCAGGAGACTTTTTTAAGAAAGCGTGTTTTATTGTAAAGAGAGGAATTGGATCGTCATGGCACTGGATAGTACTTCATTTGCGATAAGGCCTAATTCCATTTTCATAAACTGAACTGGAAGTGCTGGGGACCTTCCCAGCAGCTGGGTTTTTCACATTAATTACAAAATAAACTATAGAAACTCAGGCAAAGAGGAACATTCAGTACATACACCAGTGGAAACAACTTTTTATAAACTCCACTTCATTTGGCCATGTCTCTCAAATCACAATATTTTGCCCTATCTCACCTGCCAGACAACTCCGCTAGAGCACTGAGCTTTCTCAAAGGAGTATAAAATATAATGTTTAAAGCGAAACTTGAAAGGAAACCATCTAGTTAATAAAAAATCCCAATTGCATGAGGCCCTAATCCCATGCTCCAGCAGTTTTCTGCTAGGGACGTTACAATGGAACAGAGTTGGCCAGTGAGATTTTCAGGATGGAAATAGTGTTAAAAGGGCAAGCTTTTTGATGGTTTATGCATTGAAGGCCTGTCTTAGCCTGTTTATCAGTGGTATTTAGCACATCATAATGCTTGAGTCAGCAGAACTTCTATGTTTGTATGTGGACCTCTCATTTAAAAGATCGTCCTAGTCTCTGAAGAGCTATACAGTTCTCTACTTACCTGGCCTACTTGAGTGGATTATTTTCCTGACGTTGTCTCAACTGATAAAACTGTGGGTGGTACGTTGCCCCTCTTCTAGCTATGCGTGCAACAATGTACATTTCCTTTACCTTCTTTTAGACCAGTCTTCAGCGGTCTCTATGAATGCTCCCTTATTGTTCTTAAGGAACCCAAGAAAAGGCACTACAGGCAGCAAGTAAGCACATTTCACACTCATATTGTCTTGGCAGGATCTGTCGGGATACTGTCTTAAGGAGGCGGTTGAGATACTTTTTGACCTTTTGCATCAATATTTCAGTGCATCTTTCTTTTAGGAGAAAATTAAGCTTCTTCGCTGCAGGACAAAATGTTGAGTGATTTATCTCTGGTGATAAATAGCAACACTAGGAAAATTATTGAGCAGACCCTTCTGAATGTCAGTGCACACAGAGAAAAACTCTCTCACATGCCAATAATCATTGCAGTCCACAAGTCTAAAGGTAGAAAACTTTCCTTTCAAATTTCCATCTGACATAAAGTGTTATCTGGGAGGCATAATTTGGTTTCGTCTGAAAGATAAAACCCTGACAATGTAGCTCTGTATGTTTTGTAGATCTAATTTTACTTTTCATTAAAACTTTGGATTAAATTATTAAAATTTAGTTGGCAATACTTGCTGAGCAGTACCAATGTAAAATATTGGTCAATGGGGGTTAATAATACTTTCCTACTTCAAACGAGGGGAATAAGGATGAATTCATTTAATGTTGGTGAGGTGCTCAGATACAACAGGGCCCTTTAGTAGATATAGATACTGTCCTCTAACATTCCATTACTCCCAGAGAGTTTAAACTTCATCTGTGGTCCAAACACTTTTTATGAATAATTAACCAAGGAATCAGTTATTTCAATTGCTTCACAACCAGGATATTTCATAGCTTAACTTTGGGCTTTGTTTACTCAAGATAATAGATTCTTAAAAAAAATAAAATAAAAAGAGGTACTGATTAAATACTATGTCACAGGTAAATTATGGGGATTATAGAAGGCCAAGAGAGCACACTGCACAAGAAAATATCTATTTCTCAGCTACTTTTTCCAAATCATACACTGTCTATTGTAGTACAGTCTAGTGCCATCCTACCAGTTATATGAAGAAGCTTTCTCTTGTAAGTTTCAAGCAACATATGTATTTTAAAATGAGATTATTTATTTTAAGGGTAATAAAATTATACTACCAATTTGTTCCAATAATTAAAGGAAAAATGCTAAAACAGCTAGGACTATATATATATATATATACAAAGCAAAATGCCATCTTGTTGAGCTTCACTAACTGTATTGTAGATCAAGAGACAGTTCAAAAATCCTGCATCACATATATTGAACAACAACAGTTAGCAAATATGTATACTTATACACCCCCTCACCCTCTGTCATCACTAGAGTACCTTAATGTCAAGATGGGTGTAGCACTTTAATGGTGAGGACAAGGGATAAAATCCTGGTTTTGCCATTGACTTCAGTGGGGCCCAGATTTCACTGAACGAATCCAAATTTAATGAGGGTAACACAGTCAGAGAAGATATTTGAAGAGGGGCAGGATATGATGATCTTCCAGTCATAAAAGCAGGTGAAGCAGTTGATTTTTGCAGCTGTATTTTGAATGGCTTGAAGAAGAAAGGCAACAAGGTCAGAGTGAGTAGGTTGTAGTAGCCAACAAGAGAAATAAAACAGCACCTGGGATCTGGGTTTTTGCAATGGAAACAGAAAGAGGGATAGATTGTGGAGATGTTAGACAGGGATAACGGGAAGGATTTAGTGACACTGTCAGTACTGTGGAAGAAAAAGACAGCAGCATGGATAAGAGAGCTATTGAGGATGACACCAAAGTTGAGAGTCTAAAAAATGAGAATACACAACCCAGTATTGATAAATAAAGGACAATTGAGGAGGAAAGATGCGAGTTCCTGACATGTTAAGTGTGAGCTCTCTTTGAACATGTGGTAGTAAACTAATAAACAAAGTATTTACTTAAGATGGCTGCCAGCTGAACACAGTATATTCAAGCTTCTTGTGTTGCTAAGCACACACAGCTAATTTGCAGTATTAGAGTAGATTTCCTGTTACATTTGTGAAATATTATGTGCTTGGTCAATACTGGCCAGAAAAACTAAATCATTGAACAATAATTTGGATTATAGCCCTTGACACTGATATTTCATCAACATAAATGCGTTCTGAATACTATCTGGTTAGTTTTAGATAAACGAAACTAGACATCTTGTATTATCTTTTAAAGACAGAATGAGGCATCTTGAATGAAGATATATTTGTATATGTGGTCCCAGATACAGAGTTAAGTGGTTGAACACTGACCGTATGTTTCCATTAATCTAGACTTGTAAATTCTTCCCATAGAATAATCAGATACACGAAGATCTATCAAAATCAAAATGTCAAATCTAGTAGATGTTCTGCTTGCATTAGAGTTTTCAGAAATTATAAAAAACATTGGCTAAAATGTCTCTCGTTCAAAGAGTAGCAGAAGTTGTTGGCAAATCACATACTCTGTACTGAAGGTAATTACTGGAAAAACTCTGAACTTATTTGTGAATGAGAGATCCTTGGATGAAATGCAATATAGAAGTGGCAAATATCTTAATTATTTGATTATACAGAACTTTGATTTAATTTGTGAGCCACCAGTCTTTTAATACTGATTAGCTCTGAATATTTGCTTTTCTGCACTTCAGACGTGTATTTGTTATGTAAAGTCAATAAACTTTAATAGAAATGGAGTAAGTTAATAATTACCCATAGAACTCTGGGGAAAAAAAAATAAAGATAGAATTTTGGCTAGATGTTGTGATTGTGAACTTCTGGAAATTAGCTATATAAGCAGTCCTTTTTAATCCCTAATTTCTGATTAACTTGTTTCTCACATTGGTTTAGGCAATTTTTAAATTAAAAGTAAATGAGCTGTTCATAGCATTTGTCACAAGATCCTATACAATTATTGATGACAAACTGATGACTAGCTGCAATTCAGAATACATGTATATACTGGGCATCAGGATCTTCTGTGTTATCATCCTGTTACGTCAAGTCTTTGTGCCTTAATTTCCCTAACTGTAAAGTGGGAGATAATGCCTAGTTCAGCAGATGTTGTGATGAAAAGTTAATGTTTGTAAAGTGTGCTGAAGATGTAAAACTGCTATATGGCTATGAGTCAAAGCCCATGAAAGTCAATATGCAGCATTCTGGTGCCGTCAGCAGGCTCTGGATCAGTGCTAAGTAATATTAACAACAACAACTAGATAGAGTGAGATTTTCAAAAGCATTTAAGTGAGTAGGAGACAGCTCCTATTGAGTTTCATTGAGATTTGGGCACTGGCTACCTTTCATCTCCCTTGAAAAGCCCAGCATTCGTTACTATAAATGGAAGGAATTAAAAAAAACACGTTAATAAAAAGTCACTATTTTTGTTCTAAGTGGCTGCATTTTAAACTAAATAAATAATGAAAAGGACAATATCAGTATTTTCCTTTATTTGAAGTTCCATAAAAAATATAGAAACCACAGCAAAAAAGGTCATATAAAATCAGCATAAATCCATTTCCTCTACATATAGGAAAAAAGAGCAGTTATCCATTCAAAATTCATGCTTGGAATGAAATACAAGTCGATGCCATAACATTAAAAACTAAAACCAGAGATATAGACCCCAGTTCAGCAAGGTACTTAAGCATGTGCCAAATTTAAGCACATGAGTATTTTCACTGACTTACATGGAACTACTCACGTGCTTAAATTAGGCACGAGCTTACATACCTTGTGCTGAACAAAGACCATAGTTCTCATTTTAATATTTTCCCCTATTTAAATATAATACAAGTTTGTTTTAAATTGCTTTCTACACACTTCTTGGTACTTTTCCCCCGTTTCAAATATAGCTTTATTTAAAAAAATTTCAGGCAGAAAACATGGTAACACACACCAATGCAATTGGATGAAAATTTGATTAGAAATGGAGTGAAACTGAAAGTAATAATCAGAACCACTGAAGTCCTGTCTCTGCAATCAAAGGCCCCAGTCCTTCACATACTTATTCATGTGCTTCACTTAACCACTGTGAGCAGTCCCATATCTGTCACATGCATAAGTGTATGCAAGCTCGGGTCCTTAATACATAGGCACTAAATGGTAATTAACAACACTAGTAATATTTTTAGTGTCATAACTATTCCAAAAAGCATTAAGGTGACTTCTCCTATTCATAGCACCTTCCAGCTTAGATTTTAAACAAAATTCACTTGGGTTTTCCCAAATTTCATAAAAATAAATATTTACATTCAGATATACATTACTTTCCCCTCCTTCTTCCGAGTAAATGCATTTCCCTTTTGCCAATATTTAAATATCAAGAAAAAAAATGAATTGACTAACGGAAAGTTCTGTAAAAACTGTAGTGAGCTCCCTCATTTCTCACCAAATAGTGTATAAGCAAGGCAGCAGTAAAGTCAGCAGGAATTTTAGCATTGACTTCAGTGGAAGTGGGATCTGGCTCTTGATGTCAAATTTTAACCTGCACCTCCAGTTTTGTGACTGCACTTTTACAACATGATTTAGGTCACTTAGGACCTGATTCGCAGGTGCAATCAGGTCCTATAGATGTCTAAGTGATCTCAATTATGTTTGAATCTCTGGCCCTACATTTCTGCTCACAGTGGTGGAAAGAAGAGGGAGAGCTATGTTTGCTTTCATGTGTTATTTCATGACCAATAAAAGTAAGTAAAAATATGGACAATTAAAATGCTTATGTGCATTACATCAAAGCTGGTGCAATATGTCAAAAAGTAACTGACTTCAGTATTCAATGGTCTGCAGACAGCTCAGCTGTCTTGCTACTTATTCTCCAAACTATGTGCCAAGGTGCAAGCATTGCTTTGAATGACAGGAAATGCTGATTTCACAGCTTCTAGCTATCACTCCTGTGAGTTCCATAAACAGCATTTCTGGGAACATAACAGGTTTGGCTGCTTGGCTTCTCGGCAGGACTGTGCCCCTCTATTTTACTTTTATTTTGGCTTACAGTGTGGCACATTTATTTTGGCACAGTGTGAAAAGAAGATCTTCACAGACAAGATCTGCAAATTATTTAGGAGTCTTGAGGAAATGTTTCAACACAAATTCTCATATATAAAGGCACACTTTTCTCGGTGCCTGGGCTGGAATCAGTGCAGGGAAAATTTCCTTTTAATTTCATTATGTAAGCATTAAACCCTAACTATAACCAAAATTTCACAAAGAAGAGATAAGAATGGCCATATTGGGTCAGACAAAAGGTCCATCTAGATCAGTATCCTGTCTTCCAACAGTGGCCAATGCCAGGTGCCCCAGAGGGAATGAACAGAACAGGTAATCAAGTGATCCATGCCCTGTCATCCATTCCCAGCTTCTGGCAAACAGAGGCTATGGACATCATCCCTGCCCAATGGAAATTACTTTTTCAAGGTAACATGTTAAATAGTTTTCTCTTTTCAAGTTTAGTTATTTTCAAGGCTATGGTATTAAAATATTTCTTAAAAAGGTAAATATGTAAGGGAAAGATGGGTCAGAAATCAAAATTCAGATTAGATGTTGAAAGATCTGGTCTCCTATATGAGGTGAACATGTGCCAAACACTGGCAAACTTACTATTACTTGGGGTGCATTCACAGGAACAGGTTTTCCTAGCTCTGAGGCAGCGTGCACCTCACAGCTAGAGATCATTATCTGACTCAAATTATTTCTGAAATTCTGACAAATTCTTCCATTTGTAAATCTGCTAGAGTCTGGGATATTGCATATACAGCCCCCATCTCTGTGGAGATGGGTTGTTTCTGGCCCTTTTAGATGAGAGGGAATGAAACTGATGACTAAGGTCCAGAGCTCCTGCAAGAGACTTTAGAACATAGGAGACAAACGGTTCATAGAAATTTAGTTTAACAACATTTTTGGTTGGTCATTACAATGTTTTTCAAGACTTTTATGGCTTTCTAATTATATCGTCTCTGCATGTGGGTGATGGGTTTAGCCTTCACCCAGCAATATCTTACATATGATGAATTATACAGTAGTAGAAGGAAAAAACAAGGAAACATTATTCCTATTAATTGTCCACCTTGAAACCATTGCTATAAAACACTAAAGTCAGCTGCTTTTTTCCCCGGTCACATTTCTTATTTACAGAAATGACTACGAAAATTCATGCCATTTTTACAAGCACAAGAAAGTTGAGATCTTGAGATACTAAAAAGTTGCCAGTGTTGCTGGTAGAGATATAAATGATGCCTAGCAGAGCTGTCTGAGGGATATGTATTTTATGAGCAAGTATACTGTACAGTGCTGCATTTTGTGACCTTTGAAGACTTACTCAGGGTAGAAGAATCCTCCAAAGCTAAGCCTGTTTGGTTAAATAGGGGGTCTGTGATTAGTATACTCTCCTGCCTTCCAGGTCCAGAAATGGTGGTCTGCCCTCTTATGCTTTGCCTCCCTGAAACCTCAGCTGGAGTTGTGTAACTAGCCTGCAGTCCTGAGGTGGGTGTAACCACTCTTTCAGTTATCACCACATTCTGTCCTTCTGATAAATTTGGAATGCTTAGCGAGGCCTTTAGATCTGAACTAGGTACAAGCAGCCTCTCCCTCTCCCTCACAACAACATACTGTGAATCAGGGAAGTCGTGAACTTTTAGAAGTCCAGGCATAGTGTCATCTGACCTAACCAGCCTAACATTATGTCCATTTGGCAAGTCAGGAATTTCTAACATGTCCTGCAAACCAGAAGCTGGGGTGAGCACTCTTTCTGTTACAAGAATGTTCTCCTTAAACTGAGGATCAAGAACACCTGTGGTGGGTCGCTCCGTGGGGACAGCAGCATAGGATGTTTCTGTCACTATAACACTGCTATTAGCCAAGGGATCAACCATAGGCCTAACTTGTTGCAGGCCAGGCCTAGAGGCATAGAATGTTTCAATGACCACCTCCCGTGTCACAGTTTCTGAACCTATGCCATTTACTCTATGCACAGGTTCAGGTGGTTGGAAGCTGGTGCCTGAAGAATAGGTATGTTCTGAACTGAAAGCATTTTGCTGATCTAAGAACAGTGGCAATGCATCTTTAAGACACAAACCTGACTCATTCATGGCTGGACTAGCATTCCTGTCTTTCAACACATGTGAACTATGCTGGCTGACTTCCACTTCTGCATCTTTGCCCAGACAGATATCTGCTAGGGTCTTAAATTTATCTCCTAAATCATCCAGAAAACGGTCATCCAAGTCATCTTCAATAAAGCTGCAGCAGCCAATGGAACCATGTGAGGAGTCTGCTTCTTCCTGACAGTAAAGCAAGAGACAGTCTTTCGCTAGTTGAGCTTCATCTTCGACAGCAAAAGCATCAGCTTTCTAAAATAAAGGAAACAAAAATAAATGTTGTTTCAAAACTTTAAAGGGACATTACCAACTTTTAAAAAACAACTGCATTTTTGCTGGAATATTTTTTACTCAATATTGTTATAACAACATCTAAGGCCACATCTAAACTATGAGCTAGGGATGCGATTGCCCTGCTAACGTACATATATTTGCACTAGCTCTCCTTGTTCTAGGACAAGTATAAATCATAGTGTAGCCATGGTAACACAGGTAGCAACAGCAGAGTCACAAGCTGTACTGATTACAACCCACCTGAAACTGGTTTAGCTGTGCCAAGTACAAACCAACCATGCCTCCATTGCGGCTACCCATGCAACCCTGGCTACACTGCTGTTTATTTTCATCATATCTCAGGGAGAGCCAGTACAAATGTGTGTGCATGAGCAGGGGAATTGTAGCCCTATCTTGTAGTACAGACTTACCCTCAACATACTATAACTGAAAGCCAGCAGAAGAAAAGAAGATTTCTGTTTTTGTGTAGATGGCAGCAGTTGGTGTCAGTCAGTTTGTGGATTCCTCTTTGTAAGTGGATATTTCACACAGCAATCGGTGCGGAGGAAAAAAAAATGTAAAGCAAATAGGAAAATTTGACTAAATCCCCCAGGATTTATCAGCAGGATTCAGAGATAGTAGCTAAAACCAGTTTGTACTCCCTAGAGAGTAATTTAAAATTGATAGTGCCCATAAAAATATTTCACTTTTTTGGAGCAAATCAACTATTATTACACTGGTGTCCATTTATGCTCTTCCTTCCCTCATCTCCCCAAAAAATGTATCCCTTCATTCTTTTGGAGATGGGCTAGAAAACTTAATTGGTGCTTTTCATCACTAATTTCTATGATGTATTCAAATCATTCAGTTCATACAAGGTGTAATAAATGGAACTGGAAAACAGTGCATTCTGGTTTAAATGTGCAGCATTTGTGTAACACTAAAGCCCTGATCCTGCAAAGACTTAATATGTGTAACTTTACTTGTGGCAATCATCCTATTGAAGCCAAAATAAAGGCACATGGTTATGTCTTTTGCCAGATTGGGCCTAAGGAAAACATGGCAGATTGTGATGACAACATTTATGTTAAACAAAATTCATATCATATAAACAATCCTGATAATTCTATTTCAAACCTAAAAATATTTTAATGGCCTTTAACAACTTGTTTACACAAAATTTACTTATTTTTTAAAATAAAAAACCATCAATATATTGATGTTCTCAAGCAGGACTCTTACCTCATTGAAGTATTCTCTGAAAAATTCTTCATCTATGCCCACTTCAGGTCCTGTCATCATGGCCCGTCCAGCTCCTATCATCATGGTTCCTCCAGCTCCCATTGCCATGGTCCCACCAGCTGACATGGCTCCATATTTTGCATCAGAACAGAGATGTCTTTGTTCTTCCCATCTCCCACTGCTCATGTTAGCATTACCATAGTGTCCGTCAATATGAAATCGAGAACTGCCTCCTCCTGTAGCAGATGCCTTGGCACCCATCACTGCTGCTGCTCCACTGCACACATTTGCTGCTGAGTTGTCCAACGTAGTGGGAGCAAGAAGGGTTAGCATTGCCTAGAAGAATAATTTAAAATACAACATGAAACGTGCTCTGTGCTGCTCATAGAATTCTCTAAGCAGTTTGGCTGAGGAGTCCAGGAGTGAGGTGGTTGGCATGATTGTTTGATTTGGCATTAGACATGTTGTTACAAAGGGTAAACTGCCCCCTGAAAAAGGGTGCAGCCTTTATGACTGTGTAGCCAAGGAAGCTCACAAAAGCCATTTTAGGGCTACATTGTATCATTCCCTACTAAAACCAATAAGGGGAAGTAAGAAAATCAGGTTTCAGAGTGGTAGCCCGTGTTAGTCTGTATCAGCAAAAACAATGAGGAATTCTTGTGGCACCTTAGAAACTAACAAATTTATTTGGCATAAGCTTTTGTGGGCTAAAACCCACTTCATCAGATGCATGGAGTGGAAAATACAGTAGGAAGATTTTATTATATATATTATATATATATATATATATATATATATATATATATATATATAAAAAATTACAAACACACGAAAAGATGGGGGTTGCCATACCAACTAACGAGAAAAATAAATTATGGTGGGCTATCATCAGCAGGAGGAAAAAAAAAAAAAAAAACTTTTGTAGTGATAATCAGGATGGCCCATTTCAACCAGTTGACAAGAAGGTGCGAGTAACAGTAGGGGGAAAAATTAAAGCATGGGGAAATAGTTTTTTGTTTGTTTAATGACCCATCCACTCCCAGTATTTATTCAAGCCTAATTTGATGGTGTCCAGTTTAGAAATTAATTCCAGTTCTGAAGTTTCACATTGGAGTCTGTTTAAGTTTTTGTTGTTGAAGAAGAACTGCCACTTTTAGGTCTGTTATTGAGCGATCAGAGAGAATGGGGAAACTCCAGCGAGTTTACTTGGCAAAATTTTTCAAAATGCTCCTTTCAGTGAGAAAGGCATGTGATCTCATGCTGCACCCTAAACCCTCACCTAGAGCCTCTGCAGGTTCTGCCGGCCCTTCTGTGATGCTGCCTGGCCTTTTCTCTCACGGCAGCTTGGCCATATTGCCACTTTCTTTCACCAGCAGCTTTTCCAAGGTGGATGCAGGCTCTAAGGAAAAGCTAACACCCCACTAATTCCACCTGGATATTTACCAGTCAGGAGAGATGATGCCAATGTTAGTAATTACTCATCGGTCCTGCACAGACCCCACACGAGCCTCAGCCTTATGCAATTGACACACCGGGGCTTTATGGGGCAGCCAGCATGCCAAGTATTCAATTTTCCCCCTCAGTTTCTCCTCCATGCAGCCATTTCTGATCTAGTTAAATCATATTTGCTCTCCTCCATACCTCACTGAAAGGGAACACTGGGCACTTAAGTTTGGATACAGCCCACAGACTTTTAATTAAAAGGCTATAACGCTTCCCATTCCACCATTTTTCTGCTACATTAATACACCCACTGATTGGAATTGACACTTCTTCCCTTCTGAATGGAAGTATTTAACACTTTTGTGGATCAGGTACTGGTATTGCACCAGTATTTCTCCTACACTCCCCCTCCTCATTTTCAACTCAGAAAAAAAGTATCATCATGACAGATGTGGCAATTTCCTTCAATACATAAATTTAAATCGCCCACAGGTGTCATTGTGGGCTTGGGATTGTATGTAATTCCATGGGGTAGGATGACCAGAGTTCTTCCAGGAATTAACAGTGAGGGATGATTAGGCAAATTCACTCAGGTTGTAACACCTCCCTAGAAGTAACATCTGCAAAGGCTCACATATACTGATTCAAACTGGATTCTGCAAAGGCCAACAAAGAAAGGGCTTTTGAATAAACATCCTGAATTTACACTGACTCTTAGGGCTTCTTTCTGATCCAGAAAAGAGACAGGAAGGACCTTTTATCCAAGGTGGTCAGGTAGGAGGGAGAGGGTGCCCAATCATTGTAGAAGGGTTTGAAGGAGTGACTTTTACCAGAGCTACTACTGGAGTTGTTGGGGAGAGGGGGTGGTGAACTCTGGTAAACTTATTAGTAAAAAACAATAAAAGAACCTACACGTGTGCTATGTTTTCTCTGGAATGCTTTCACCTTAAGAATACACGTGTATACTTAGGAAAAGCTTGCGGTAACTTGTAACTGTGGGAAACTGTAACAGTCATAGCCTTTGGGAAGAAAGCACAGAATAGATGCAACCCTGTTAGGCAGTCTGGCTTGTTGGAGAACTCACAGTGTAGATAGAACTATGCAGCTTTGAAAAAACCCTGTTAGGTCTCCACCCAGGAGAGGTGATGGATGGGGAGCCAGAAGGCCAAAAGCAAGTGCCATTGATGGACCACGAGGAGGAAATACAGGTGCAATTGTCATGAACTGTGAGAATCACTATTTGGTTGATTTCACTCTTCTTTTCCTTTGCAATTTAGAGACTTTGGCTGATATATCTAGAGTGGCGTATGGAATTTAGCCACCCATGTTTTTAATTAATGTTAACATGTGGCTAAATCTCCTGCACTGCTGTGGAATCTCAACCCACAATCTAAAACTGACACCAAGCGAGAAACTGAAATACTTAGATTAAAAGAAAAGAAAGGTGATACTGGGCTAAGGTATACTTGCCTGGTCTTCAGGTGCTGCCCCTTCACTGTTCCATTTACGTAACATCTCTTCACTACTGTCAGGTATTGCTGTGAATCCTTTAGCACCTGATCCACAATGGCAAAACAGCAGTAAGAGTGGCACAACTGTAAGGGAACACAATGTATCATTAAAATGTCTGATAATTAGAACTCAAATCATGTTTAGGTAACTGTCTGTAGTTAGTTAGGTAATAAACATCTGGCCTGTGTGTGCATGCACACAGGGTAGATGCAAGTTTTCCAGAAATTCAGCAATTTAATGCAGAGTTTAGTTAGTTATGGTCAATAGATAATGAATGTGTACTATGGCTCTGATTCTGCAAACACTCATGCATGTGCTTAACTATGTACATATAAAGTAGTCCCACTAAAGTCACCATCTTGCCAAACTGAGCCCTAAATACCATTAAGTCCACCTCTTCCAGTTTTTGGGGGGGGGGGGGGGCGCTTTAAATAGCTGACTCAATATACACAACATCTTGCCACTCCCTAAGTGGAGGATTCTACCCCACTCGGCCTGTGTTTTCAGCTGGGTTACTGGAGTAAGGAAACAGAGTTGACACTTTGAAGAGGGGTCAGAGTAGTGGAGAGGGGCAGCCACAGTGACATTATTTGAAGGAAATGGGAAGGGTCTGGTGGTGATTCAGTGGACCATAAGAGGAGCCCTAAGAAAAACCAAAAGGATTTCTCAATGCCTTATTATCTGTCCTTTAGCATATCATAAGCAAATGTTTGTTTGCTTGTTTAAAAGGCACTAGAAACACTGAAAGTTTCCTATTGCCGCATACTAGTTCTAATACTTCCAGGGTGAAATCATGGTGCAACTGAAAGTCAATGGGAACGATGCCATCGACTCCAGTGGGCTCAGGATTTCACCAACAGAGTATACTTAGATTGTAAACCCCTTGGGGTAGGGACCATTTCTTCTCTGGTGTCTTGTATTCCATAGAACATGCAGTCAGTGCTTAAGAAATAATATAAAACAGTTACTTACGTAGCAATAATAAAATTGCCAAGATAATTAGTGCAATTGCTCCAGCTCCCAGCACAACTGAAGAGTTGATTAGTCTGTCTTGACACGAACCCCCATTCACACAGGTACAAACTGTCAGCGTAAGGATCTGCTTTTCAGCACAGCTTAAACCTTGCATATCTTTCACTAAAATTTGAACTTTAGTTGTGCTGGGCTTTACATCTTGTGGTAGTAACAGCTGCATGGTTGTTGCTTTGTGGGGACAGGACCGGGGTGAAGGAAAAACATAAATCAGTGAAACAAGAACTGGGTGGAGAGAAAGTTAGTAATCACTCTCTTACTAAAGAAAAACAAACAAAAAATTCTACCAAAGCAACAGAATTGACTAATTCACAACCAATTGCTATTTTCATCATATAATTCACACTCTGGCAAAAAAAAGAACCAATGTTTATTTCTAATTTCTATTGACTGTGGAAAAGCCTTGTTAAAATTTGAATTGTCTGTATGAACCCCCCCAAAATACTATTTGTCTTCGTAACAAGTTATAGTTGTCTAGTCCTTTCCCACTTTCAAGGTAAAAAGGGTCCTGACATAATGGAAACACTGCAATTGTGCTGAGAAGGTGGGAGCAGATTCCTAGGAGTATCCCTATAGGTATAATGAAAAACAGCTCTGCAACATGTCTGTATGCATTGATTTTTTGGGGTGGGTATGGGAATCAAAGGATTCTCCCTCATTCCCTGACTAGATGTGAGCACAAGTGCTTGGGAGGATTTCTCCCCAGCCATGCCCTCATGGAGATCGTGTATTATTTGGGCTGGACACTGCGGGACTGATTCTGGATAATACGGACATGTTTAACATACCATCCAAAACAATGTAGCTGCAACTATCTGGGCTGCAGCAACTGTGAAGACTGTAAATGCTAGTTAGGCAGCAAGTAAGCTAATCTGTTCTGGAAAGGTGTTACTCTGCTGTGGCAGCCCTCTGGCAAAGCTCTGCAGTGGTGAATTGTAGAGCTGCCTAGAAAGTGGAGGATCAGCAGTTGAGCAAAAGAGCTCTTTGATTTACAAGGAGCACTTCTTCAAAGGACCTGCACAGGTATTTGGGTGTGGCAGTGTGCAGTGGACGGCTGCTTTGCTCATCACATTGTGATGTGGTTAAAGAAAATAGCCTGTGAACGGGGGATTTCTTGCCTCACCC
Organism: Dermochelys coriacea; assembly: GCF_009764565.3. Lineage (NCBI taxonomy): Eukaryota > Metazoa > Chordata > Testudines > Dermochelyidae > Dermochelys > Dermochelys coriacea. Next base: position 78,407,666 of record NC_050069.1, read on the forward strand.
AAATCAGAGTACAGACACTACTTCATATTGCAAATATATTCTTGCAGAGTAGGACTCCCAACCCAGACAGACATTGTCGTGAGGGTCCTCTTCCTTCTCCTAAAGTACTGGAGTATCCTGGACAACCGATTAAGGATCTAGTTCAGTGTTTCCCAAACTTGAGATGCCGCTTGTGCAGGGAAAGCCCCTGGCGGGCCCGGCCAGTTTGTTTACCTGCCGCATCTGCAGGTTCGGCTGATCATGGCTCCCACTGGCCGCGGTTTGCTGTGCCCAGCCAATGGGGGCTGTGGGAAGTAGTGCGGGCCGAGGGATGTACTGGCCGCCACTTCCCTCAGCCCCCATTGGCTGGACACAGTGAACCACGGCCAGTGGGAGCCGCGATCAGCCGAACCTGCGAATGTGGCAGGTAAACAAACGGCCGGGCCCGCCAGGGGCTTTCCCTGAACAAGTGGTGTCCCAAGTTTGGGAAACACTGATCTACAAGGCGCATGGCAGTTTCCCATTTCTCCATAGCTCAACTCGTGAACTGAACTGCCATTTAGGAATGTGAGCCCTGCAGCTGACTGCAGTTATATGGCTGCAAATTCAGTCACACAGAGAGGAACATCTGTCACCTAAATGTTGTGGGGACACGGGGAGGGAAGGCGTCTTAGTTCCAACATCATTCTCAAGAGCCCAATTATAACATACACAGGTGATCAGGTTACACAGAACCATTTCAACTCCAAAATGCATAATTCTGTATTCCATGGGCATTAGAAATGAACGGGGGAGGAGACAAACTTCCAACTCTTGATGTGTCTCCTGGTGTGGCACAGCAGATGTGCATGTCCTTTTTGGCTGGATCAAGCCCTAAGATTCTGATCTGACCAGAGTTAACAAAATGTGACATAAATGCAGAACTCAAAGAACTGAAAATGATTTTACTAAAATGTTTATTATAAATCAAATTGATATTTTCTTACCATTTATGTCTCCAATTACCCATTTCTTTGCCATCCCTTCAGGCTCATCAATGACAGTAAAAGTGAAGGGAGCACTATTTGGATAAGCATCGCGATCCTCAGCTGTAAAACTGAAGAACTTTGCATCTGAACACACAGTCTGTGCTGGAGTCACAATGGTTGGACAATTATCATTGGCATCCACAACCTGAATTACAATGGTACCCGTGGCTGTTTTCTTAGAATAATCTGCAAATATAAACATGAAAGCTTAAATTCTTGTGCGCGCAAAAAATTTTGCTTTTAAAAATATTTCATACTTTTTCCAGGATTATAAAAAGCAGTAACATGGATTTAGGATCTAATCCTGCTTCCATTGAAGTCAATGGTAGTTTTACCTTCAATTTTAATGGGGTCAGGATTTAACTCTTAATATTTACAGAAATATCTGCAAGGTTATATTTTCTAAATCTAATACATTTTAAAAACTAAGTAAAACAGAACTATAGTTCAAAAGTACCATTACAAACAACAAATGAGATACAAAGAGAACACGAACCACATACTTCAAAAGACAAAAGACCATGTATTTGAGAGTTCTTTTTGCATTGTATTCAAACAGCATAGGACTACTGAGATTTTTCAAATCCTCTACTCATAATACTGAGAGTTTTCAACACTTCCACTTCAAGCAGTATTTCAATTAAGCCTGTTCTGGACACAAACATTTTTTGCAATGTAGTCCTATCAATAAATAGGTAATAGCCCCTAAGCAAAAAGGGTTTAGGATCAAAAGACAGATTTAAAAAAAAACCACACAACACACCAACCAAATTCAACACGGTCAACAAAGCCTTTAGGTCAGATTCTGAGATGCATCTATTTGGATACATCTATATTGCAAATGAAGGTGCGAATGCAGCCCGGTAGGCATGCCTCCACTATCTTTAATCTGCGGGTGCAGGTAACAGTGATAGAGGGGATGTGGTGGCAGGAGCTTTGGCAGGGCTAGTCTCCCAAAAAGAAGCCTGCCTGGTTATGTGCTTGTGTTGCTGGCCTGAGCCAGGGTGCATACTGCTGTATCTTCACTGCTAATATTATCTGTGCTAACTAGATAGAAAACTGGTACAGGTATGGCTACCTGTGCTACAATCATGCTATCATTTGTGGTTAGCTACACCTTTCATCACACAGCACATAACTTGCAGACCAGTGGGAGGAAGTACTATTTGGTTTTAAGCCATTTCTATACTTCCTAGATTCTGGACTGCTCTGGGGGGCCAGAACAGCCCCCAGCATGATTTAGACAGTCTTGGGGAACTGTCTGTGTTATGACAACCTGTCCCTGGCTTTCTACAGGTGTAGAATCTTCACAGTGGTATGTGCTGTGGCCTCACTCCCACTTCAGGCCAGTATTTGCAAGGTCTTCCACAGTTTTTGTGCCAGGAAAATTCTCCCCAGTGGGAACTGTGGCTTTCAGAGCCCCTTTTCGCTGCTCCTACCCTTTTACCTAGCATACAGGGGTCAGAGTGGGGTGGGAATCTCACACTTTAATCTAATCAACTTGCAAAACAGCTAAAAAAGGAAATAAGTCAAAATATTGAAATAAAACAATGTACAGAATTTAGAAACCTTTTTATATTTATATGTGGTGTTAAAAGTGACAGCAAAAACTTCTTCCAGACACATTTCCAGAATGCATAAGGACCTCAAACTGTACAAGGAAGTGACTATCATATACATAGACATTGCAGCCAAAGGAGCCCTGCCCGCTTATGCCAGAGAACCTGACCTTTACACTACTAAGGATTAGACTATACAGCCCTTGCACGTTGGTGAGCATTTGCTTTCGTTTTCATGGGAGTGCTCATCAAGAGAAGGGTGTAATATTTAGCCCAGGGATTGGCAACCTTTGGCATGTGGCCCGTGAGGGTAAGCCCCCTGGCGGGCTGGGCTGGTTTGTTTACCTGCAGGTTCGCTGAAGGGCTGGTTTGTTTACCTGCAGGTTCGGCTGATCGCAGCTCCCACTGGCTGCAGTTCGCCACTCCAGGCCAATGGGGGCTGCGGGAAGCGGCAGACAGTACATCCCTGGGCCTGCGCCACTTCCTGCGGCCCCCATTGGCCTGGAATGGCAAACTGAGACCAGTAAGAGCTGTGATCGGCCCAACTCGCGGACACGGCAGGTAAACAAATTAGGCCGGCCCAGCAGAGGGCTTACTCTGGCAGGCCGCATGCCAAAAGATGTCGATTGCTGATTTAGCCCGAAATGGGTACTGATCAGATGGTATGACTGCTCTCTTGCTGTGCAACATTAGGGTCAGACCTCAGCAATACAGAAAGTTTGTAAAGAAAGGTTTATGAATACACATGACATGACATCTAATGCCTCACAACTTACCATTAGTTATGGCCAGAATGTTGGCGGTGTAGGTACCATTAATTAAATAAGGTGACTCATAATCGGGTATTTTTATTAGCTTGATTTCAGCTGTAGTAGAATCTATCATGATCCAATTATCTTCATCATTTCTTTTGAAATATCTGTTGATTTTTTAAAAAAAAATCATGAGCAAGACAATCATGGGGGCTGAAGCTGCTTTGCACGCACACACCCCCTCCCCCCCCGAATATTTGCTCTACACCACTGTATCTGCATGTTCATGGGATTTCTACAGGTTTCATCCTAAATCTCAGTCCACAGGCTGAAACCAAAAAAGCGTCATTCATTGGTATACTTGTAGATTTACTAAATGGATACATCAATACAGACTGTTTCTGTATTGGAGATGCACTTATATGAACTAACATAAAACCAAATTATTTAAAAATTAAAAAGTCCATACTTTTATATTACAGTATAAATGAGATGGGTATTCTACATAAAACTCTGTAGAATACCCATCTCATTTATACTGTAATTATTAGACATCTATCAAACAGCATGATTATGAAATAATTTCAGCCTTGTGATCATTTGATACAAAGATTTAATATGACATTCTATAAATGGCAACGTTGCTAATTAATAAAATATGATGCTTACGTGATATGTTCTGCTACTTTTGAAGTGTCTTCATCATAGGCTTGATATTTCCCAATAATCTGGTTTATCATCATAGTCTCATGTGTCTTAATCACCATTGTGTGGGGTCTGAATACAGGGCCCTCTGGCACATTTTTCACCTTAATTGTGACTGGAATTGGTTTTACTTTGTAGGTACTACTAATTGATTTGTGAAATGCTGCTTTATTTGTAACAACAACACTTAAGTTCATGCTTTGCATTTCCTCATAATTGATCTCCTGCAACAAGCGCACACACACACAGACACAAAAACAAACTTCACTCAAAAAGTAAACACAGAATTTAACACTCAAATAATGTTTAAAAGTTCAATCTTTAAAAATATTTTCTTTGTCAAAAAAAATGACTGGATTAAGGCTATTTAAGGTGCCCAATTGACAGCACCAGAAAAAATAAGTGTTATTTAAATTTGTCAAGTCTCTTTTCAATATATGTCGGGTATATCAAATAGTATACAGAATAAGGATACAGTATCTTGTTATTTGTATGGATAAATTCAAAGTAATAGCTTCAGGTTGCTGACTTTGGAGAGAACACTATCTTCTGGCCTTGGGATGGACTCTCACTCCATGCGTCACAATTGGAAAAAAGGAAGTAGAATGCATCAGTTTCATACTAGCTGTCATATATTCTAGCTTTTGCCCTCTAATCATTATCATATTTAGCACTGAAAGTGCTTTTCATCTGTAGGTCTTAAATCACTTTATAAAAACATAGTTAAGCCTCGTTACCCACAAATTGAAGAAAGGGAAACCAAAGCACAGAGATACAAGACCTGATATGCTGAGAGTTGCTCAGCATCCTCAACTTGTGTGGACTTTTGGGGAAACTGAGGATGCTCAACAGCCACAAAATCAGGTTCTAAAATGATTTACCTGATGTCACACAGAGAATCAATGACAGAGTCAAGAATGGGACCCAGATCTCCTAAACGGACGGGAAACATGCTTTCCTTTGTTTTTATACTATGTACATAAAATTACTCAGTACATAGAGGTAAAATATAGAAATGGAGGAGTGTTCCACTAGTACATTATTTGCTATTCACATGTTAGTAGAATGCAAATCATTTTCGTTAAAATTAATATCCAGTGTAATTTATTCTAATATGTAAAAAAAGTCTAGTTACAATTAAAAAAAAGACACTACAGTATACACTTACCTTCACAAGAGTCAAAACGCCTTCATTTGTTTGAGCATCTGTCTCTATACGGAAATAACCCCCTTCATTCCCAGAGATAATTGTGAAGTTTGCCAGCCAATTATCAGAGAATTTTTCATCTTTGTCAAATACTTTCAGTCGCATAATTTCCACATTTGCTCTGTTTTCCTCGACACTGCCTTCATACTGCAATCATACAACATGTCTTTTAAAAAAATGTTAAGTCTACTCTAGTTCATTATGGCAAAGTGAGTCCTTTGCGTGCCATGTGATAGTAAATTATCTGTTACTATCAGACACAGGAATATACAGAAGCTGTTAAACATACTTACTGTCTGCCTTTCAAGAACAGGAATATTGTCATTGACATCCAAAATCTTGATTTTTACAGTACAGTTTGTAGCTAGCCCAGTTTTTTCTCCATTTCTGTCTCTTGCTTCCACAGTCAAAGTGTAGCTACTTTGTTCCTGTGTCACATTCAAAAATATTTAAATCTATACAGAAACCAATTACAAAATATAAAACATTTTTTGCTCCAGTACATTATCTCTATTATTTCTTTGATATGGAATGGCTGACTATGGCAATATGTTTAATTAATATTAAATTCCATTCATCATAACCATCCTGATAACTGAATTGTTCCACCAGAGTCCTGAGCTCAGGAATGCACTTAACATTTTCCCAAATAACTGAGTAAATGGAGGGTGGAAAGAATTTGAGAAACATAAAAGAAACAAGAACCACCACCCCAGCACAAACAGCTTTGGGAATTTTATCATTGTCCTTTAATTGGGACTAGGAAATGGTCACTCCATAACTGGAGGAAACGGAAAGTTATAGTGAATACTATACATGATAAAATAATTATTGTTAAATTATTACATACAGATTACAGAAATTAGTACAGGTTTAGACTAATAGTTCAGTTATTTCCCTTCAGTTTTTAGTGAACTTCATGATTATAGTATTCAGGAAAATGACAGACTGATAGTACTGGCTAGAGCTAGGCCTGCTATAAAGGTGGAATATACAAAGGGGCTTAGGTGCCTACATCCCCTTTTTAAGTGCCACTGTAAGCCACAAAACTCCTGCTCAGCTGCTACCTAATACTGAAGGCACCTTAAGTCTATTGGCACTTAAGTTTTTGGTGCAAAAGTTCCCTAGGTGCCTACGTTTCTGCCTCTGGGCATCTCTGCACTGCTGCTTCACTCTAGGCACCCAGGTGCCTGTCTCCCCCCTATGCCCCAGAGTGATCCACAGATGAGGGAAAATACACTTTCTTCCACCTCAATTGTCTGAGGGGCCCAATCCGTAAGTGTGCCAAAAGCCTGCTTAACTCCACACAAAACAAATGGGGGAAGGAAAAGAGGAGGACCTCCTTTATAACCATTAGCCCAGTGGTTAGGGTACTCAGCCAGGATATGGGAGGCCCTCCATTCAAGCCCCTTTCTGCCTGATGAGGTGAAGGGAATTGAACAGGGATCACTGGGCCAATACTCCCCTCCAGTGCAGTTGAGGACAACTGGGTAAGCAGAGCCTTAACTCTTAACCCCCCAAACTGCACCAGCCAGCACAGCTGAGCAGACCAAGGGAGAAAATCGATGTAGGAAAAGGGCTAGGTCTTCAGTTCCAGTTCCATATGGAGATGGAGGTTGGGGGTCAGAAGATCTATGTATCCAATCCTCACCTAGTGGGCAGGATGAAGCAGCAATGAGGGAAGAGCGTTGAAAGTGTGTTGTTAAAACTCTGGTAAAGAGCCTATATAAGACAGTAGTTTACCTCTCTGTCGAGGTACAACATTGCTGTTACAACCTCACCGGTTGTTTTCTTAATACTGAATGCAGGTGGCGAATGAGAATCTTGAAAAATCTTGAAAGCAATTTTGGAATTTAGATTATTCGGCTCATCTGCATCAGTTGCATTTATCCTCATCACAAGCGTACCTGAGAATTAAAAAAAATTATATATAGAGAGATTTACATTGCCCTTGTTCATGTATTGGCAAGTATCATTTATAGAATACAAAATGGAGAGTTTTCAGACCCATTTAACTGTTTTGTGTTGTACTTCTAATTACTGCTTTTATTAAGAGATGGAGAAATGTCTTATTTTTATTTTTTAACACTATGTCATTAGATAGTGTGTACAAGCAAACAAATGCACATCATGGATATACAACTACAACCTCAGTATGACAATGGCCCAATGAGTGTTATTTACCTAAAAGTTTAAGAAAAAAAAAAAAAAAAAGATAGAAACTTAATGGGTATAATTTAATACAAACAGAAAACGGAGACAAAAAAGTCCTTTTAAATTATCTGCCCCATCTCCCAGGCCTGACTCTCTAAAACCGGTTGCCTGCTGAAAACAGTCCTTTGACCATTATGTTCGTTTGCCACTACCCTCTGTTAGCTCACGGTCAGAACTCATTTATACATCATAGAATTTATACTGCTAGCATATAATGGAAAGTCTCTTAGCTCAAGTGACAGGAGCCTGTGCTTTTGAAGAAGGCGGATCTTTGTTCAAACTGGGGTCTCTAGTTAGACACTTAAATCTATATCTAATTTTGCTACTTGAATCCTACTTGATTTTCAAAGCTGATCATTACAGAGCTCCCATTTGAATTGAGGGAGCTCAGCACCTCACAAGAGCAGACCCTCAATAACCTCTTCCATATGATCACCATCAGGCTGAAATAGATACAGTGTAAAGGATTTATCAAGCTGTTTTCCCAAAACACTCCTTTCTTAACTACTGACAACAGATGTTTTCACCTCCCAGAGGCCTGATCTGAAACCTCTGAAGTCAGACAGACTGTAATTGACTTCAATGGGCTTTGAATGAGGCCAGCATTTGGTAGGGGTGCAATATTCCTCTCTAACCCACAGTTAAACATGCAAGTGAATATGCTTTGCCTGATGAACTGAAATGGGAATGAGGGTATGTGATCCACCCTTGAAAGCCGAACTGGAATGGGGCTGCAATTCCTGCACACTCCTTAAAGGGTTTTGTGGTCACTGGATACGGGTAATCTCAGACTCAGTGACCATTTACCTACTTGCCCAGCTGTATATGCTGGGCTATGTAATGCTCACGAGGAGTCCAGCTGCAGCATCACAGGGGTGCGTGGAGTTCCCCTGCCTACTTGCTCTTCAGCCACCCTCCCAAATTGCCACTTGAATGTCCTGAGGCTTTTCCAAAGCCCACATTGTCATGTGTCAGTTTGATTTACTATAGGATCAGCTATAAGCATTGTCTTTGGAGCGAGATCTGAGGTACAAATTGATCTGGAGTAAATGACTGGTCTCTTAGGACTGGAAGCAACCTGAATCTTTTGTGATCTTTGGTGTACAGCAACGAACTATCGCTAGTTTATCTTGCCACCAAGGCAAGCTGGATGGAAAGATAGACTGGAGTGTCTGTAACTCTATGGTAAGACTGTTACAGTGTTTCAGGAGTTCACATTTGTTATTGAGTTGTGAAATCTAATTTCAATCCAATCTGTTTGGGGTATCTGCCCTGCTTTTTGACAGTCTGCTCTGAAGCTGGCACTCAGTTGTGAGCCACTCCAGACAGCATGACAGTGCTTGTATCTGCTGATACAAAAGTGTCTGGGGTCACGGTAAAGATTTTGTGCTATACTGCAGGCTTAATGAAGCAAGAGTCCCTATTGTTTTTCAGTATCTGTTGGATGTGGACATGAAAGCTTTATGTAGTGTTAAGAGTGCTATGAGCTATATGAAGTGATAAGGAATGCAGGAGACTTTTCCTTTAAATTATTTCCAGCTTTTCAGGTTTTGAGTTGGTGGTGTGTGTCCCGATGCAACCTTAACTGTCACTAAAAAAAGTGTGTGTCTGTTTACTTTCAAGAGTCTTTTTCCTGAGAGAATAAGTAAAATTAAATATACCGCTCTAGTTAGGAAGTAATGAAAAGCATACCATACAGGACAGTTATAAAAAAGTAATGGCAGGAGAGGTTAAGTGACCACATAGCACCATTATTTAATATGTTAATACAATTAGAAAAATAGTATTTTACCCGATTCACTTAACTCTTCAACAGAGCCAATAAAAATTTCCTTTGAAAACACTGGGTAATTGTCATTTATATCCTTAACTTTAATTCTCAGGTCTATTGGCTCTTCCACGTTTTTCCCATTCTGATCAAGTGCATGACCTCTAAGCTGAAATAGACAAATAAATAACAGGAAAATAGGAATCGTTGATAGAAATTGTTAATTATCACTTTGCATTGGAGAAAAAGTCAAGACATTAAAACAAAAAGATGGCAATTAATTTGAAAAGTTAGAGAGCACATATAGGAAAAAAAAAAAAAGTTATAGCCCACTAATTCAACTTACATAGAACATTGGAGTTTTTTCTCGGTCAACTTTTCTTGTTATGTTCAGTTCTCCAGTTTTTCCATTGATAACGAACAAACCATAAGGTGGTTCTGTCACTCCTTGGCCAGAAATTGTGTAAGTAATTACCATTCCTGAATCCTTTGCATGATCAGAACTTATCTAACAGGAACACAACAGAGTTAATTGCACTCAGTAAACGGAAGTTCTTTAAAAAACATAGAAACGTACTTTGGACAACAAGCAAGAGATATTTGCATGTAGTAGTATATGCCCTTACTATGAAGCTGCATTCTCTTTAATTTTCAGGAAAAAATGTTTAAAAAAAGAAGGACAAGAAAAGATGTTACTCATATTTTTACAATAATTAACTACAAAATTAAGGGCTAGCTTTTGCCTGTACCTTCTTTAGGTGCAAAGAGGTAGTGAAGGATGCAAGGAGCTGGAATCTCACATGTCCTGTGCACGGACAGAGTGCAGGTACTATTTCTTCCTACCATACCCGAGAAGCACAAATCACACCAAAAGGGGTGTGGAAGAGAAGAATCACGGCCTCCCCCACCACTCTGTAGTGATTCTCAGTACTAATTGGGTATGCCACAGTGGATGTACTGTACCATCATTAGGAACGTAGCAATTTTGCGCACTTTGCTGTGTATCTGGGAGCCTCCTGAGGGCATGTCTACCCTTACCTCTGGAGCAATCGATCCAGCAGGGGTCGATTTATCACATCTAGTGAAGACGCGATAAATCGACCGCCGAGCGCTCTTCCGTCAACTCTGGTACTCCACCGGAGCGAGAAGCGCAGGCGGAGTCTATAGGGAAGCATCAGCAGTCGACTTACTGCAGTGAAGACACCATGGTAAGTAGCTCTAAGTATGTCGACTTCAGCTATGCTATTTTCATAGCTGAAGTTGCGTAACTCAGACCGACTTAGCTCGCTCGCCCCCCACTGTAGACCAGGCCTTGAGACATAATCCTTCTCAGAGCTGCACCTACAATGCAAATTATACAATCTGGTCCTAAAACATTTGCTTTATGTCATTATAGGCAGGGCTGACAGCACCATCTATTATTAAGATTGCCCAACACTTCCTATTATAAGATCCTCTTTTCAATTGCTTATAGCTTTGCCAAACTTAAACCATTTGGCTAAAATTCTTCATGCTGGGTGTTTTCATCAGGCTGAATTTTTTTTGAAAGTTTCCACCAAAACAGTTCAGCCATTTCTGAGAACATGGTTGGAAAAAATATTTTGCAATATTTAAAATGTTCTAAGGATGCATTTTTGAATAGATCTAGTGCCCTCATGCTACGGACCAGGGGCATAAAATTTGATATGAAGGGTTGTTTTTATGTCAAGAATATGCCTTTTGCAGTTCTTATGAAAATCTGCCCAAATTTGGCCAAGTGAAAAGCCTTTGAAAAATATCAGTCCATGCCGAAGTGTCTTAGAGCTTAGTAGCTGAATCCCCTGAAGATTCCAGACTTAATGAGCATGCTTCATCCTCTCACGGTTCCTATGTATGATGGAGTATTACCGTGTGCCATCACCACAGAATGACTGAGCATGCTCTGGTAGCCCAGCGCTAAAAGAGCAAAGTCAGACTTCCCTTGTAATTAATACTCCGGGTTGGGATCATGCTGGGCACTGTAACTGAGAGAAGAGAGCCTGGCTTTCCTGTGCTTTCAATGACCATCCCCTACTGGCACTGGCAAGGCAGGGAGCCCAGGTACGGGGCGAGGAGGCAGGAAGACTGGGACTTCTTGGTCAAGGAGACTCAGAGCTGGTGGGGGGAATGACTGGAAGCTAGTTGGTGGGCGTGGGGAAACACCAAGATCAGATGAAAAAACTGGGAAACTGGAAGAACTGGAACTGGCTGGGCAAGAAGACAGACTGGGAGGAGAGGTGGAGACTGGGACTCAGCTGGGGAGCCTGGAGTGGGAGACAATGTGACTGAGCAAAGAGCTTGGGATGCGAAACCTGATAAGTGGAGACTGGGATAAGGAATGACTGGGGTAGAAAAGAGAAGTTTGACTAGACACGACAGAAGTGGGGAGGGAAGGAAACAAGAAGGGTCTACGTTTACCACAGCACACCTCCTTCCAGAGACCGAAATGGAATCCAAGATTGATGAATCTTTAATACTTTTAATTAATACTCTGGTTTGGGATCATGCCAGGCACTGTAACAGAGAAGAGAGCCTGGCTTTCCTGTGCTTTCAAAGTCAAGCACTCAGTAGTCAGGAAATGCTCCCTGAGTGTACGCATTATGACAGTATTTAATTACATCATATTTTTTTCCATAGGACCACTGCCTCTTTCAATGAATAAGACAGACCTGCTTTAAGGATGACTCAGGGTAGAGAAGGAGGCTGTAGAACCGCTACCTCATTTGTTGTGGAAGTTGAAAAGTGCGTAGTGAGGGAGGCAGGGAACTGCAGGAAAAGAATTGAGGATCTCATGGTTAAGGCAGTTGGATGTTGCCCTGGAGAACTGGATTCTGCTCTTCCTTCTGCCACAGACTTCCTATGTGATGCTAAGCAAGTCACTTAAAACAAGTTTTTCACTTGTGGCCAATAACTGTGCATTCCTCATTTTCTGAGTGCCCAACTTGACACTGTGAATTCTGATTTGCAGCAGTGCTGAGCACTGACAGCTGTAACTGAAGTCAGTATTATACAGCAATCAACTCCTATTAAGTACTCTGAAAAATTAGGTCTTATGCATCTTAAGTGGAGCACCCGAAACATGAATACTTTTGATTTTAATCTCTGTGCCTCTGCAACCCATCTGTAATATGGGGATATCACCCCTCCACACAAACACCTCACAGAGGGTTATGAAGATAGATTAGTGAAGCACTCAGATACTCCAGTGATGAGCACCATATAAAAGTCCAAAGGAAAATTAAAAATTCCTTCTTCAGATCAGAGTTTGAATAGTGTGCAGTAAATAAGACCTGAGGTCACATATTTAATAATGAGTAGACACACACACATACAGTTCATTAATAAAGCACCAATCTTCCTGTGCACTGAATGAGGCAGGGTCATGTGGAAAAAATACTATTTGATCAGATAATTAAACACTGTATCATAATACATACACAGAAGGCAGGAGGGGCAAATTAAGGTTGCTTTTCCTGGCATTTCTTAACTTGCAGTTATTGACTTTGTAATGTCAATATTCTTTTAAACAGGTTTTTTTTTTTTAAACAGATTATGTGAGTATAAACTTTGTGAACTAAAAAGAAAAAAATGGGTAAAAATTGAGGCCAACCAACATTAAACAGTGTCCACAGACACCATTTTTTTTTTAAAAGAAAAAAAAAAACTTGATACATATACTAAGTACTGCACAAATAAAGTTGCTCATATGTTGTGTAGAACCTACAGCAATGGTTACATTTGTTTGATTTTTAGTTATTTATTACATATTATTCATTGTTTAACAGATACAAAATTGGGGTTTTCTTCACCACTGTAAGGCATAAGAGCAACAGTTACTGTTGGCCTAATCCTGCAAAGCATTCATGCTCAAAATTCCATTTTGAGGATTATTGCAAAGGTAACATTTCCTTTAAATTGCTGGCTTAAAGAATTGGAGGGTGGTTTTAACAATGTGTTTAGATTAGGGCCCAGCCATATTTTACATGCAACAATGTACTTTCAATAATGTTTCCCCATCTTACTGTGTTTCAGCTATTCTCTGACTTACTTTAGCAATTGGATTAATCTTCAAATTGTCATCCTCTTCTGAAATCACAGCAGGTGGAACAACCCATTCCCGCTTTTCTCTGATTTTACTATTCTGATTAGACAGATGATCATTTTTGGCAGCTTGATTAAAAACCTATGAAAAAAGCAGATTTAAATTCCAACATTACATTTTAGCCATTAAACACTAACACTCTTCTCAATTGACCACTGCTGTGCCTAGAACTTCTGGATGCAATTCCACATGTAATTTTAATTAAACAAGCTGATTGTTTAAATTTACACTGATTTTACTGTAATTTTTTTTTCTTAATAAGTATGCTTTATTTTAATAGTAAGGGTCAGACTCTTCCCTGAAAACCCACATAAGAAGGAAATGTATCTGTTTCTTTTAAACACTCACTTAAAAAGGCCAGGTTTCAAATAAATAAATATAAATTATGCGACAACTGGAAATTAGTCAAATCTCTCAGAATGGGTGTGAATTAAAGTGGTAGCTATCAGACCAGAGGAAAAAGTTCTGTGCAGTCCATTTTAAAGAGCTGAGTCTTCTCACATTTCCTTGTTTGCCTTCCCCTCAAACCTCCTTCACCCCCATCAAATTACCTCCATCTTCTCTCTTTACTGCTCCTTCCACCCAGTCCATAAAGCCTCCATATCCATCCTCCCGCTGGCTCTTTGTCATCCACCCTTGCGTTATAATCTTGTCAACCCCAGAGACTTGCGAACTACTTGCTTCCACTACCTTATCCTCTTTCCCATGGAAATCCACCTGTTCTCTACCCCTGCCTGGCTTACTCAGTGCAGCGGCTCTCAGTATCCAGATTCAGATTTGGGGTGGGATTCATGACAGTCTTAGTAAAATGGCAGCTAGATGCCTAAATCCAACATACAGGCACCACTGGCATTCACAAAACCTCTGCTTAGCTGCTGCCTATTCCTGGAGCTGCTTAAACTCCTTAGGTACCTACGTTTCCTCCATTAAAGTCCCAGAGGTGCCTAAATTTTGGTTGCTGAGCATGAAGGCAGCTCCCTAACTCGACACTGCTGAGCAGTTTCATTCCTTACTCGTGCCGAAACCCCAGTGGGACTCTCAAGGCTAGGTGTTCCTCCACTATCTTGCTTTCAGGGCCCGGGGCAGTAGGAATGCTCTGTGCATACCTAAAACTACACAAAAGATGGTGGTGGTGCAGTGCCTAAGTCCCCCTTGTGACTCTCACCTTGATACCAGCCAGAAACTAAACAGTCACTACCATTAACTCAGAGAATCTCAAAGGTGATTCATCACAACCATAATATTCTAAGGAAGTTTTCTCCCAATGGAAAATAGCATTAATGTTGATGGGTTTAGGACTAGGCCTATTCAATTATATGTCTGCAGTAAGCAGTAGATAATGACTTTTGTGTTGTGTCTACATCAAAGCAACTCAAGCTATTTACAAGTAAAGTGGTCTTTTCTTGTTTACTGTTTGCTCAGAAAAATCTTTTCTACACATGGACATTGTATTTATTTCTCAACCATTGCCTACCTCTAAGTGAAGTCCATGTCCAAAGTTCAAACAGATCTGTCAAATAAACGATATAGTCAATGTTATTCATTCTGCATCCATTTAGTGGCATTAAGGTACAGCTTATACAACAACACCCAAAACAAACTTCAAAATATAAAAAACAAGTAAGTCTGATATTGCAAGGCAGGGTGGATTTGATTTAAGTCACTAGTCAGGAAGACTATTTAATCATGGATTTCTCCATCAAAGTGCATTCTTTTTGGTTGTTATAACCTTAATACATATTCTTCACAACTCAGAGATAGATGTAGACTATAAATTTTTTAAGTGATTTATTTTGAAAACTCTTCAGATTAGTTTTACAGCTATATCAGAAAATGGTAAATGAAATAACCAAACAATCATTCAAAGGTAATTGAAGCAGATATTTATGAAGTCATTGGGTGAACTACTTCCAATTCAACAGGTTAATCATTAATATTTGGAGGATTTTCTTGCTGTGCTGTATAAGGAGGAGATCATCATCAGACAGACATTTAAATAGTTTTATTTAACAAACACACACAATGTTATGTGTTCTGGATTTTTTTCTTCAACAGCAAACAATATTTTAACAAAACAAGCATATGAATTTTTGAATTTAGTTAAACATTCAAGTTTTTTTAAAATCAGGTTTATTTTTGTTAAACTTGTTTTGAACTAAAATAGTTAAATGAATTTAAAAAAAACAATTAAATCTATTTGTGTCAGCCAGGTCAACATGAAAAACTTAAAATATTGGCAGCTAACTCAGTCGTCTTCACCTTCATTTACCTGTTTGTTCGTAATCTGGAAAAGGAAAAACAAGTTTTTCTGCTTTTTCAGGTCCCAAACCATTTCTTGATTTGGAATGAATTAGTCCAAAGGAAGAAAATATTCTTTTTACAATGGCTGAAGAAGCTACTGCTGCTAAAAGTGAGCTTATCACTTCAACAGTCTCTGAATCCAAGTGCTTAAGAGACTTCCACCAGTTCACGGGTGTGACTTTCTTTAAAACATCATCAGCAAACATATTTCTTGAATGGTTCACCCTTAGCTTTGAAGTTTATTAGAGTTGACATTATGGAGGGATGATTGATGGATGTCCATGTCATAACCAACTCCTCCTTTTTCAGCAGTTAAGGTTTGACCCTGGTACTGAGTACTGAGAATATCTGCAAGAAAATGAGCTGGAGATAGGGCTTGTCCCATTTGTTTTTTTAATGCTTGTAATTTAACTCTGTCATTGCAGATTTCTCTTTGAGATCTCACCCCAGTTCCTTCCAAATTTCAACACCGTCAGCAATAAAACAGCTATATTCCTGCATTTTGTTCAAGGCTACAGAAATAGGCTTCAGGGTACTCAGCGTGTGTTCAACACTTCTCTTAAGCCCAATGTTGAGAACTTTGACTGTGACAATGCCATCTATTTTTTCATGATTTTGTTCACAAACTGCCATCAGATTAGGCCAGTTCTTGATATAATGCTCAAAATAGTCCACTACTGAGTTCCATCACATGTCTTGTGGGAGAGTTAGCTTGGTTCCTCCCACATTTTTCAGAGCAGCTGCTGCAAAGTGGTTGTTATGGAAGTATTTTGGAATTTCAACATTAACCTTTATTTCTGGAACACTGAAGTCTTTGAATAGAAGGTGCATCAAAGGAACACTGCAACTTTGGACTCTTCTAAATAATTTCTTCTCATCTTGGATACATTTGGAGCATTGTCTAGTACGCAGCTTGGTCACAGACATTTAATTTTTTTTTCCCCACAGTTTGTTATAGTTTTTACTGCAACTTCTTGTAAGTATTTTGCTGTGTGAGCATTTCCTGATGTATCAATTGTTTCTGTAAGGAAGACATTCCCTTCTTCTGTTGTCACACAAGGACATAAAACAGGATCATTGTGGACATTGCTCCACCCATCAAGACTCAGGTTAACAATTTCACCCTCTAGACTTTTTGCACACTGCTCAATTTCTCTTTCATACACTTTATCCAGCAATTTGGCCTATGACATCTGTTCTCTTGGGTGGACTGTAAACTGGTCTTAATGATTGAAGCATGTTGATGAAGTGTGGGTTCTCAATCATATGGAAAGGAAAATTTGTTGCATAAACCAGGCAATTTTTTCACCAATTTTTGGTGACGCCTCTTTTTGTAATCTGCTGGTTCTTATCACAAATGTATCTATGGTTGTTTCTGGATAATGGAGATTTTTTTTATTTTTGGTACAGGTGATGTACCGTGGCTATGTGACATACATGATGTGACTGAAACACTATCATTGGCAGATAACTCAAACTATAGAAAATTATGGTGGTGATCTTGAAGGTGGATAGAGTCTTCAGAATCCTGTATGTTGAGGATGGATTCTCCTAAACAAAATAAGTCAATGCAGTTATTTAATTATTATTACCATACTGCTCATTTAGTATTACTCATTGTAATCACTGACACTCAGTACTACTTTAAAGGTGAAACTGTAAAAGGAAGATCTGCCTATTTCAGCTATTTTTTTTAAATCACAACTGCATCTAAAATGATAGTACCATAGAGTAACTATATTTTTTGCTCAAACATGAGAATTCAAGAATAGTCCAGAAGGAAGATAGGCAGTCCTCAAGAAAAAAAGTATGAAATAAAAAAGTTTACCAACCTGAAGATCCTGCATGTTCAGACATGTTCCTTTCATCTTCAGCACCGCTTCCTCCTGAGATGGAACACTTCTCATGATGTTGTTTCATTCGGGCAAGCAGGCCTTGCATTTCTTTGTTGCACTGTTTGCATTTTGCACGCATGTCTGTCTTACCCACAGGTAAAGGAACTTCATTAAAATATTCCCACACTGGGTCTCTTACAGCCTGCTGCCATTATAGGTTTCCTTTCTAGTGAGAGAATGGTATGGTAGATCTCAGATCAATGAAGGCTATACTCACAAAGACCTCAAGACTTCTGGAATATGCTACTCCAACACTTTCACTTTTGTTTCTACTGCCTGTTCCTCTCTTCTCACATTTATCTCCAGACTTCTCCTTGTCCAGATCTATTGCACCCCCAACAATCTTCTATTCATTGAACTTTTTGAAACTTTGCACTTTTAGAGAGAGGTTAGGGATTGACTCTGTGTACACAAATTTGCATAGAGATAATAGGATTGAGGTCTATTATTTATTTATTTTAAAACACTTTTGCTGTTAACAAGCATGTTATCTCTGGAGACAAAAATCCACAGTTTGAGAACTGCAAAACTAAGCATCTGTGATGGTATCTTCTAGACTGAGCACTGAGTTCCATTGGATAGATAGAAAGATTAACCTAATCTATACAGAAGCCCCTGGAGCCCCATAAGATTGGGTCCCTAATCCATGAACTATTGGAACTCATTTACAAAATGTTTCTTAAACATTATGTGAATATATTGTCTCATACTATAGAATTAGAATTTATAATTCCTACTCCATGATGAGATATCTTTGAACTATAGTGAATCTTAATTAAAACTACCTTTAGATAAAATGCTTTTTGAGGAAAAAACTTATTTAAAAAGTCATTTTTTTAATCTTTTTATCCACCCTCATTGCAAGTCATTAAGGTGCTTTTGAAAATTTTACCCATAGTATATAAGGTATACAAATATTTTATAATTAGAAAATTAAATAAGGTTAGGATCTTTGCAAGCCTTTATTTTAAGAAAGCAAGGAAGCAAGCAAGAATTCATTAATTCTCTTTTTCTTATGCATAAGTGATCACCTCTTGGTTCAACAATAAGTCAATGGGAGCCTTCCATTGACTCAAGATGGGTGTAGGATCAGGCCAGTAATGCTGAAAGCAGCAGTATTAGGGTGTCTGTCTCTCCTGGAGTACCTCTGCCCTGTTAGGCCTCAGATCATGTAGGAGCATCAAAAAGGTTTCAGGTAATGTCTTAAAGCAAGAATATATCAAAATAACTTCATTTATATTTATGAAGTGAAAGAGGTAATTCTGTGCCTAGAAACCTTTACAATAATAGCCTTCAACTCCATGTCCTATACTCTAAAATGTATTAGATATTTTTTCCAAACATACGTGTCTACAGCGTGTACACAGTTCAGGGGAACTGCACCTGCATTCCCCCTCTGCGATCCCTTAAGCGCACCACTGTAGACTCCCAGCGCCTCTCTTGGGCTAAGGCCTTAGGAGAAGTTTAGCTCCCCTAGAACAAACCATTCTATTTCCAGGGCCTCAGACGAATCAGTCGAGATTCACAACATTTGTGAGGCTGCTCACCTGGTATATTTGTTATACCTCATCTGGTGCTTGACTCCATTTTGGGATGTCAGTATTTTAAAAGAATCCTTATTGAGGTTACAGGGACAAACCATCCCAGTGTGTAGAAAGAATAGTAAATATGGCAGGCGACCAGCTTGGCTTTACAGTGAAATCCTTGCTGATCTTAAACACAAAAAAGAAGCTTACAAGAAGTGGAAGATTGGACAAATGACCACGGAGGAGTATAAAAATATTGCTCAGGCATGCAGGAGTGAAATCAGGAAGGCTAAAACACACCTGGAGTTGCAGCTAGCAAGAGATGTTAAGAGTAACAAGAAGGGTTTCTTCAAGTACGTTAGCAACAAGAAGAAAGTCAAGGAAAGCGTGGGCCCCTTACTGAATGAGGGAGGCAACCTAGTGACAGAGGATGTGGAAAAAGCTAATGTACTCAATGCTTTTTTTGCCTCTGTCTTCATGAACAAGGTCAGCTCTCACACTACTGCACTGGGCAGCACAGCATGGGGAGGAGGTGACCAGCCCTCTGTGGAGAAAGAAGTGGTTCAGGACTATTTAGAAAAGCTGGATGAGCACAAGTCCAAGAGTACCAAAGGAGCTGGCGGATGTGATTGTAGAGCCATTGGCCATTATCTTTGAAAACTCATGGTGATTGGGGGAGGTCCTGGACGGATGGAAAAAGGCTAATGTAGTGCCCATCTTTAAAAAAAGGGAAGGAGGAGGATCCAGGGAACTACAAGCCAGCCTCACCTCAGTCCCTGGAAAAATCATGGAGCAGGTCCTCAAGAAATCAAGTCTGAAGCACTTAGAGGAGAGGAAATAAATGAATAAATAAATAAATCTTCATAAATGATCTGGAGGATGGTGTGGATTGCACTCTCAGCAAATTTGCGGATGATACTAAACTGGGAGGAGTGGTAGATACGCTGGAGGGGAGGGATAGGATACAGAAGGACCTAGACAAATTGGAAGATTGGGCCAAAAGAAATCTAATGAGGTTCAATAAGGATAAGTGCAGGGTCCTGCACTTAGGATGGAAGAATCCAATGCACCGCTACAGACTAGGGACCGAATGGCTCGGCAGCAGTTCTGCGGAAAAGGACCTAGGGGTGACAGTGGACGAGAGCTGGATATGAGTCAGCAGTGTGCCCTTGTTGCCAAGAAGGCCAATGGCATTTTGGGATGTATAAGTAGGGGCATAGCGAGCAGATCGAGGGACGTGATCGTTCCCCTCTATTCGACACTGGTGAGGCCTCATCTGGAGTACTGTGTCCAGTTTTGGGCCCCACACTACAAGAAGGATGTGGATAAATTGGAAAGAGTACAGCGAAGGGCAACAAAAATGATTAGGGGTCTAGAGCACAGAGGAGACTTACGAGGAGAGGCTGAGGGAGCTGGGATTGTTTAGTCTGCAGAAGAGAAGAATGAGGGGGGATTTGATAGCTGCTTTCAACTACCTGAAAGGGGGTTTCAAAGAGGATGGCTCTAGACTGTTCTCAATGGTAGCAGATGACAGAACGAGGAGTAATGGTCTCAAGTTGCAATGGGGGAGGTTTAGATTGGATATTAGGAAAAACTTTTTCACTAAGAGGGTGGTGAAACACTGGAATGCGTTACCTAGGGAGGTGGTAGAATCTCCTTCCTTAGAGGTTTTCAGGGTCAGGCTTGACAAAGCCCTGGCTAGGATGATTTAACTGGGACTTGGTCCTGCTTTGAGCAGGGGGTTGGACTAGATGACCTTCTGGGGTCCCTTCCAACCTGATATTCTATGATTCTATGATTCTATGAAAGTGATCAGGAACAGTCAGCATGGATTCACCAAGGGCAAGTCATGCCCGACTAATCTAATTGACTTCTATGACGAGATAACTCTGTGGCTCTGTGGATGAGGGGAAAGCAGTGGACATGTTATTCCTTGACTTTAGCAAAGCTTTTGACACGGTCTCTCACAGTATTCTTGACAGCAAGTTAAAGAAGTATGCGCTGGATGAATAGACTATAAGGTGGACAGAAAACTAGCTAGATCGTCGGACTCAATGGATAGTGATCAATGGCTCCATGTCTAGTTGGCAGCCGGTATCAAGCAGAGTGTCCCAAGAGTCAGTCCTGGGGCTGGTTTTGTTCAATATCTTCATTAACGATCTGGAGGATGGCGTGGATTGCACCCTCAGCAAGTTTGCAGATGACACTGAACTGGGAGGAGAGGTAGATACGCTGGAGGGTAGGGATAGGATACAGAGGGACCTAGACAAATTAGACGATTGGGACAAAAGAAATCTGATGAGGTTCAACAAGGACAAGTGCAGAGTCCTGCACTTAGGACAGAAGAATCCTATGCACTGCTACAGACTAGGGACCGAATGGCTGGCAGCAATTCTGCAGAAAAGGACCTAGGGGTTCCAGGGGATGAGAAGCTGGATACGAGTCAACAGTGTGCCCTTGTTGCCAAGACCAATGGCATTTTGGGCTGTATAAGTAGGGGCATTGCCAGCAGATCGAGGGATATGATCGTTCTCTTCTATTCTGCATTGGTGAGGCCTCATCTGGAGTACTGTGTCCAGTTTTGGGCCCCATTCTACAAGAAGGATGTGGAAAAACTGGAAAGCATCTAGCGGAGGGCAACAAAAATGATTAGGGGACTGGAACACATGACTTATGAGGAGAGGCTGAGGGAACTGGGATTGTTTAGTCTGCGGAAGAGAAGAATGAGGGGGGATTTGATAGCTGCTTTCAACTACCTGAAAGGGGGTTCTAAAGAGAATGGATATAGACTGTTCTCAGTGGTAGCAGATGACAGAATGAGGAGTAATGGTCTCAAGTTGCAGTGGGGGAGGTTTAGGTTGGATATTAGGAAAAACATTTTCACTAGGAGGGTGGTGAAGCACTGGAATGTGTTACCTAGGGAGGTGGTGGAATCTCCTTCCTTAGAAGTTTTTAAGGTCAGGCTTGACAAAGCTTGGGATGATTTAGTTGGGGATTGGTCCTGCTTTGAGCAGGGGGTTGGACTAGATGAACTTCTGAGGTCCCTTCCAACCGTGATATTCTATAATTCCCCAGGGAGGGGAGACCCAGTGTGTGGGGGTACTGCAGTGGGCAGAACCCCAAAGGCACTGGGGTCCGGGAAGGATATGGGGGCCATGAGGCAGGTGAGGCACTGACCAGCAGATGGTGCTCTGGAGGCTGGAGAGCTCCTGGTCGTCTTGGGAATTAGGAGGCACCGCAGTGGTGAGTCTTCGCTTCGCTACAAGGTGCAACAATATTAGCTATTTAGAAATTAAAAGGAAAGGAGTTAAATTGTTGGAGACAGTGTGATTGTTTTGATTTTGGAACCTGAAAATTTGAGTGTTTTAGACGGTGATTAGAGTAGTTTAACTCTTTTCCTCTAGCCCCCTAGATTTTGCACCCTGGAATAATTTTTGGCTTTGTTAGAACGCCTCACATGACAATCTCAGGCGTGATTTCAGATTCAAGTCATTCAGTGAGTAGTTCTTTATCTTCTCTTCAACTGGGATCTAGACTGTGACTGAGTTCTGAAAGTTAATTTCTCCTCCGATTCAGAATTAGTTGCTCTCAGTTTCTCTACAACTATTCTTTCAACTTCTGCAGGAGGCTTTATTTCTTTTCACACACTATGTCGTGGGTGCTGTTGGGAGATTAGACTGAATGTTGTCTCAGACTGAGAGCCAAAAAACTGTTCCTGAAGAGGTCTTTCCTAGCATATGTATCCTGAAAGATAATTCTGCAAAGTGAAATCTGGTTTAACTTGTGCTAACTGGAACTGGATGCAGAAACCTAAATTGGGTATAAATTCAGGGTGGCCACTCTGAGAAAGAACCTGAAGTCTGATATCGGGAGAGGTAGCAACCAATGCATTTGCTAAAGGGTAACAGAAAATGCAATTGCAATACCTGAACAGTGACAAAAATGCTGGCAGGAGCTAGAGAGAGATAGCTGAACATCTCCCTATGCTTTAAAACCCCACAAAAACTTTAAATACAGGAACAAAAGACTGAAAGTGAATAAAAGTTCGGAACTATGCATGTGTTGAGCTGAGTCAGGAAATGGCATTCTCCCCCCAGGATTGGGAGGCAATGCCCATAGCACTGGAGTAGCCTACAAAAGCCTTCTGTAACTCACCCTACATATTGTCTAGCATATCCAACCATCTTGTTGACACATTGGCCCTGTTACTACCATCCCAACTAATCCCCTACTGCAACAGAGAGATTGGTGTGGAGCCTCAGCTCTCTGAGAGGGACGGAGATACAGAGTTCCCCTTTGTGAAACTTCTTTGCTCCCTGGTAACTACACACAGCATTCTGGTTATGCAGAGGGCTGCTGATTGGAGCCATAAGGCTCTGATCTGGTTATTCTGAAGTATTTCCAATGGGAGCTGGATTAGTGACCCAAGACAATGGTTAGTAGAGCAGAATGTTTTACCCCCTCTGCTAATTTCAGTTTAGTTTGCAAGCAAAAAGAATCTACTGCAGCACACAAGAATGCAGCCCACAGAAATCACGATTCACTGACAGAATATGAAACATACTGTCATAAATATAAAGGGAAGGGTAAACACCTTTAAAATCCCTCCTGGCCAGAGGAAAAACCCTTTCACCTG
This sequence comes from Dermochelys coriacea, assembly GCF_009764565.3. NCBI lineage: Eukaryota > Metazoa > Chordata > Testudines > Dermochelyidae > Dermochelys > Dermochelys coriacea. Next base: position 78,431,356 of record NC_050069.1, read on the forward strand.
TAAAGGGTTAAGAAGCTAGGATAACCTCGCTGGCACCTGACCACAATGACCAATGAGGAGACAAGATATTTTCAAAGCTGGAGGGAGGGAGAAACAAAGGGTCTGTCTGTGTGATGCTTTTGCAGGGGACAGAACAGGAATCGAGTCTTAGAACTTAGTAAGTAATCTAGCTAGATATGCATTAGATTATGATTTCTTTAAATGGCTGAGAAATTAGACTGTGCTGAATAGAATGAATATTCTTGTCTGTGTCTTTCTTGTAATTTAAGGTTTTGCCTAGAGGGATTCTCTATGTTTTGAATCTAATTACCCTGTAAGGTATTTACCATCCTGATTTTACAGAGGTGATTCTTTTTACCTTTTCTTATATTAAAATTCTTCTTGTAAGAAATTGAATGCTTTTTTCATTGTTCTTAAGATCCAAGGGTTTGGGTCTGCGGTCACTTATTCAAATTGGTGAGGATTTTTATCAAGCCTTCCCCAGGCAGGGGGGTGCAAGGTTTTGGTGAGGATTTTGGGGGAAAGACGTTTCCAAACAACTCTTTCTCAAAAATAAACCCAGACGTTTGGTGGTGGCAGTGGAAGTCCAAGGGCAAAAGGTAAAATAGTTTATACCTTGGGGAAGTTTTAACCTAAGCTGGTAAAAGTAAGCTTAGGAGGTTTTCATGCAGGTCCCCACATCTGTACCCTAGAGTTCAGAGTGGGGAAAGAACCTTGACACACATACAAACTTGATGGATGAAATCCTAGCCTCAGTGAAATCAATGGGAGTTTTTCCACAGGTTTCAGTAAGCTCACAATTTCACCCAATGAGTAGAAAATGTACACTTGCAAAGATTCATGGGTAAGCTGTTATAAAGTAAAATTAAATGTGCCTCAGTCATGACTGTATTTTCTTTTATTAAAAAGGCATATAAAGCTTCCAAAAATCTGTCTCATTTGTTTAGATTGTAACATTTTTGAGATAGAAACTGTATTCTTACTTTCAGAGTAGCAGCCGTGTTAGTCTGTATTGGCCAAAAGAAAAGGCGTACTTGTGGCACCTTAGAGACTAACATTTATTTGAGCATAAGCTTTCATGAGCTACAGCTCACTTCATCCAATGCAAGTGCACTTCATCCGATGAAGTGAGCTGTAGCTCACGAAAGCTTATGCTCAAATAAATGTGTTAGTCTCTAAGGTGCCACAAGTACGCCTTTTCTTTATTCTTACTTTATGTATGTAGAGTGCCTAGCACAGTGCGATCTTGATCCTCAACTGGAGCCTCTAGACACTACAAATACACAGTACAAATAGCTTCCATTATCAAAAGCCGTATCACTGGCTTTTTGTCAAGGAAGCAGTTTGAAGGGAAGAATATGACTGCTTTATGGGGGAGAACCCGATCCCATTGATCTCAATGGCAAAAATTCTTAGAGTTTTATCAAACTAAGATTTAGTCCTATACGCTTTCCTAAAATAATTAAATCTAGAAGTCCAGCATTTCTAAAACTTAGATATTTCATATTTGCTTTGTGTTACAAGCATCACTCAGAAAAAATTAAGCTTGTGACATAATTAAATAGTCTTTGTGATTAGAACTTTCCAAACACAGTCTCACAGGTGTGTCAAAATTTGTGACTATAGTGCTAAACACATACACGTGTTCTTAACTTTCTGCAAGGAGGGCTTGATTTCGCTGGGCTTGGGCTCAGGATCAGAGTCAAAGGGACTACTTAGCCGTGTAAAGATAGTCATATGCATAAGTGTTTACAGGATTTTACATAGTGCTGTGAAATCTGTGCTCCATGTGTCAGCATATTAGATGGTGCCAAGAGGGGGCTGTAAAAATCCTTTGATAAAGAGATTATCCAAGAACTAAAATTAGAAATTTAATCTTCTTGTCCATTGCATAATAAACAAAGTCTTTTGGATCCACTTTTTATTAGGAGGCTCGAGGTCCACGTATAAGATTTTTGCAGGCATTTCCTACAATCAGCTGCCTAGCTAGCCATTTGCTGATGCTTTCATCCTATCACAACAACTAATAGTGAAACTGACAAATACAATTTAGGGAAAGTGGCAGGCCATCTAAAATCTAACCCCCCTCTTAAGGGCTGAATGAACTCCTCAGGTTGAGGGCATCTCCTACATCCTGTTGACAAAGTCTCTGCATTAGCTATAATGGGGATGAACGAGGGAGGTGAGCTTGCAGTATTCCAGTAGCCCCAGTACCCTGCAAAACTGATATAGAGGAATAGCTGCCACATCAGCAGCAGATCATCCACACTGGGCTCTTCAGGTGTTCTTCCCCCCCCCCCCAACTGCTTTATATTCTATTTCCATAGAGCCTGAACGCTTGGGTTTTGTGCAAGTAAAATGAAACTCAACCTAAGTATATAACCATAGGTTTGCCTCAGACATCTTATTTTTTTAAGTATGGCCTTTATGTTTTTGGAATGGGGGAAGGGTTGAGAATATCCCCACCATAGGGGTTTTTTAATCAATACATTTTAAAGATTAAGATTAAATTTTAAGCACATTGCATTTATTTTTTTAAGTTCTCATACCCATGAGCACAGATTGTTTTAAAACTGCATTTAAGTCAATGTGACATTGCAGCTTGGGCTCTGAAGACTGGGTGGGAGAGGCCTTGCCAATGCCAAAGGGTCATCTACTCGGCTATTTCTAGCACACTAGTGAGAGCTCCACTAGCATGAGTCTGCGGACATGCAGGGTGTGTGTATATACACACACACACACACACACACACACACTGCATGTCAAGACTTAGTTACAGGCTATTGTTTAAGGAAACTGACATTACCTAAAAGCACTTTCCGTTGTTATCTCCCTGCGCCTAGCACCATGGTCAGTGTAACCATAGACCCATTGACTCTCTCAAGCCCCAGCATGCTTGAAGAAAGATGCATATCCACCCCCAGGTAGGTGTCCGTTCCAGGTTGGAACTTTGTTTTACAGGAAACAATCCTCCACAGACACCATTTGCCTATTTCACAATCACAAACAGTGTTTCAAGGAGTCCGGTGGCACCTTAAAGATTAACAGATTTATTTGAGCAAAAGCTTTTGTGGGTAAAAACCCCACTTCTTCAGATGCACGGAGTGAAAATGCATCTGAAGAAGTGGGGTTTTTACTCACAAAAGCTTATGCTCAAATAAATCTGTTAGTCTTTAAAGATGCCACTGGACTCCTTGTTTTTGTGGATACAGACTAACACGGCCACCCCCGATACTAATATTAAGCCAACTTTTATCAAAAATAATGAAACCAGATTCCACATTTGAAATTCATCTCTAGAACTCTCAATATTCTTTTATTACTACAATTACAATTTGTAAACATACTGACCATTCTAAGCCCCAATCCTGAAGTTTGTTCTATACAAATGGAGTCCTAGGCCTGTGGACATCCCTTTGAAATTAATTGGAATCTGCATGGGTTCAGGAGGTCTGCCTGACATTAGCTCTCATATCAGATTAAAGTGCCTGTGTTATTATTTCCATTGAGTTAGTGATACAAACAATATTTCAATGTAGGACTGACAAAATTTCCCTGTGATAACCCCATTTCCCAGAAGTGCAGGACTGAAAAAACTATTAATTTCCATTTAAACAATATCACTTCTCAGAACCACGCCTAAGTAAGAGGGCAACATCTATGGCAGGAGTAATTTTGCTGTAACTAAAGACAAGGTGAATGAACTTCATTAAAGATAGGGAACTCACCCAAAGAATCTCTTCCATTTGGTGGCAAACTTTTAACAGACCCCAGTGGCTCCTCCAGAGAATCACTGTTTTGAGTTCACAAATGAACTAGTCACTCTGATTTCAGGTGCATTGTCATGGTTCATTTATATTAACATATATTAAAGGAGTATATTCTGAAATTTGACAGGCCAGCGTAACTACCATTCATGCCAATGGCGTTAGGCACAGTGAGAGAACAAGTTCTATAAAGGATGCATATTATGGAAGCTACGGAATCTTAAACTGTATGACAATTTGCTTCCTTAAACTTTTTGGATCTTTGCTGAACAAGTTTATTTATAAATCAGTGACACTGCATGGATGTCACTGAGAACAGAATCTGGCCATTGGTTCCTCCCTCCCCCCCCCAGGTTGTAACCTACCACGGAAATCACAAATAGGTGTCAAGAGGGAAGTTACCCTGCTCTTACCCGTATTTTTAAGTGGGAGGTGAGAAGAGTCCTGTGTAGATTTTGACTAGATTGGAGTGCTAAGGGCAGGGTGTGCCCTGATAGGGAACCTTTGCAAACCATTGTATTATATAAAATCTCTGAAGTGCATGAATAACCATGTGCCCTCTCAATACCTTTAAAGCAATGGATAGCAAGTAAAATAGAAACAAAACACCAGACAGTTAAATATGCTAAGTGGGATTGACATCTTTTAATTTAAAGAGCCCAAACCACAGATTTGATCTGATTGATATTTCGGTTTTTGTTTGGTTTTTATTAGTAGAAACTTTTAAAGGGCTGTTGGTTTAATATTGTCACTTCCTTTGTCTACAACTCTTCTAAGTGTTAGTGAAGAGTGATGTTTCCAAATAGGTATTGACTTCTGACTTTCTGTTTTCACATCCAAAGTATTGCTTTGCATTAAAGGCTTTCGGAGGATTAGGAAAACTGTATACATCACAAGGTCGAGAGTAAAGATTTTTCAGTAGTAAAAAATCTAACTTACTGCTCTGATTTCACATAAACATCTAAAATTAAAATCAAAGTACACAGGCCTCTTCAGTGTTAGTTTAAGATTTCTTTAACAGAAGCAAATTTTCTAGGGAAATCCCTGAAGGCCTTTCACTTAACCACCTGCCATTGGTGGTTCTCAAGCTTCGTTGGTGGACTCAGAAGCTCAGAATTATTTGCTGGGGAATTGCTAACAGAAAAATCATCTATTCAGGAGGATGAGAATGAGTATACTCCACCCTTGTAACAAAGCCCTCTATTTAAACGCCATGAGTCAGAGTCTGATCTCATTTAAGGTATGTCTGGAGCTGGAAGTGCGATTTCTAGCTTGGGTGGAAGTACGCACACTAGCTTTAATCCAGCTAGTACACTTAAAGCAGAAGTGTGGCCATAGCAGTGCAGGTGATAGGATGGACTAGCTGCCCCGAGTATAATACTGCATGGAACCCTAGGTACTTACTTGCGTGGCGAGCCCATCTCTTTGCCCACACCTCTGCATCTACACTTCTAGTTTTAGCATGCTAGTGCAATCAAAGCTAGCATGCATATATCTACCTGAACTGGAAATTACACCTCTAGCTCAAGTGTAGAGGTACACTTACACTGGTGTTAATACAGACTTATTCCTCCAAAGTTACTTGGCAGTGCCAATATACTTAACTGTGGTCAAGTTACTCCCCATTCACACTGATGTTTCTGAGATCAGAATCTAGTCCCAACTTTGACATACAAAGGGCCATCTAGATGCATCCCTTTATTGGGAATGAGATGATGCAGAGCAAACTGGAACAAACTCTATGCCGTATAAGGGGAATGTTCTCTCTGCTACATTCTTACGTGGGTTTAGAGAACTTGTCTGCCTGCTACATGACTAGCACGCTCTGCTGACTGGTGTGTGAAGCTTTGATTCTGTTTACATGCCACTTCTCTCCATCCTTTGGGACACTGCATAGCCAAGGAAACTGAATCATAGAAACATAGGGCTGGAAGGGATGGTCATCTCCACCCCACCGTGCTGAGGCAGAATTAAGTACACCTAGACCATACCTGACAGACATTTATCTAACCTGTTCACGACAGTTATTGCAGGGACTGCTGGTAAGAAGAGACAGGGCTGGCCAAGGGCACAGAGGAGAACTGATGCACATCATCCTCCATCCAGCCCTACAGAAGATGCTCCAAAAAGTTAATATAGCTCCAATCACTTATAGTAGCCAAATTCTGAAATCTTTATTTGGGGCCAAATTTTACTATTGTTAACACCTTGTTGACTGACATGGGGAATACAGGACTGTATTAACTTTTCTGTAGATCCGCCTTTAGTCTTTGGGAGCTACTGTTCCAAAGAGAGAGTCCAGTGGAGCTGGGCTGTCAAAGAGTGAGGTGGGCAGGCTGCCAGCGACCAGAGATCCTGACGAGGTTCAGGGCCTCCAAGCAGACAGTCCTGGCCTCCCACATATCACCCTACAACTGTGAAAAACTTGGGGAAATCCATCAGGCTGCATGATGCTTTTCTATGGGTTTGGGGAGAAAACACTGCTCCTGACAGGATGCTGTGGGAAAAATCTCCACAAGGAATTCTTTGCAAATAGTTTTCTCCCATGGCTTTCATCACAGAAGGGGACAACCTAGTCATCATGTTTTATTCCCACCACAAGTCAGTGTGATAGAAACTAATATTATTAAAGATACAGCATAAGGCCAAATTTAAAATTTGTAAAAACTATCTTTTACAAAACTAACTTTGCCCTGCAAAGTTAAAAACAAAAACAAAACAGAAGGAGGGGAAGGAAAGAGCCCATATTTGTTTCCTTGGGATGTATGAAGGCTGCCTGAAAGTTTGCCCCACCAAATGTTTTTCACATTGGAGAGTCATTCTGTTTTTTTGTAAACAAACAGAACCCTCTGTGGATACCTGGCTGTCTCTCACTTCCTTGATACCTGTGATGTCATGATTGTGAAACTTGAACAAATGTTTTGGGAACATAATTTAGCCACTCCTTAAAACTCTTGTTTTTGTTAAGTCCTCACTGACTCAGATGAGACACAAAATGTTGAAAGAAGAGATTTCTTTGTTACAGATTCCACACACCAGCCCCTTCAACTAAGAGCCAAGAAATCTCCCATTATTTCCAGTTCTCCAAAGATACCTTCAGCAAACACAGGGAAGAGAAGAGAGAACATTCCTGATATTTCTAAGGTAGAGGACAGGTAGAATTTAAATATATAATCATTTTTAAACCTTTCAATGCCTTCTTTATATATAATAAATTTAAAATAATATTATAAAATGACCCTGATCTTCCAATTGGATTTGCTCAGATGGACCACTAGGAAAAAAGGTGCTTTTTTTCAATTGAGCTAGCTTTATTTGACGGAATATCCCATCTGACACTAATATAGACACAGTTTAGCACCATTAGCTTGATTTATAACAAGTTGGGTTATAGCCTATGGTCCTGCCTAGGCTTGAGCTAACTCAACTGAGAAAAAGCACTCTTTTCCTGGTTTAGCAAAGGCCAACGGTCTGTGCATCAGAACACAGGGCCACACATGTGGATCCCCCAGCACGATCAGGAATACTGGTAAACCCTAGTGAAAACTTCAAACCAGTTAAAATTTGTAAGTTCACCCATTGTAACTCTTACAACAGTGAATAAAACATTTTCCAACAAAGGTGACTTTTTAAAGTTGACTGTGTCCTTATAGTTTGCTGTTATTGTCTGAAGCTTAGGAAACTATAAATGGCATAGGTCAAAAAAATTTCAGCTGAACAGTTTTCCATTTGAAAATGGAGATTTCAGTGGAAGCAAATCTTCCATGGGAATGTGCCAAATGCATCAAAACTTTTAATGGAAGGCTAGCAGGGAGGCCGGTTGACCCAGTTCCTAACCTGATGGGTTGCGCAGCCCCATGGCATTTTTTGAAATTTTGACTTTTCATCCCAATGCAGGATTATTTTCTCTCCTCCCACCACAACCCCAAAAGCTTTCATAGGATGGGAATTATGTTTCCAACCAACTCTGACTATAAACAGCCAGCAAAACGACTGAAAAGTACATTAGCTTAAAAGATTTTTTTTTTAAATCTAAGTTATTAATAATGTCAGTAAAAGGAGTTCTTTTATTTGGAAAGTTGCGTTTCATTTAGCAGTATCCCTTCAAGATAGGGGAAAACAAAACCAACGGAACTGGCAAGGTTATGGAAGCCTCCCTGGGTTAAAACAAGGAGTCGCCCTTGGGGCACCTTAGAAACGAACACATTTATCCGGCCTTTCAGAGTAGCAGCCGTGTTAGTCTGTATTCGCAAAAAGAAAAGGAGGACTTGTGGCACCTTAGAGACTAACAAATTTATTAGAGCATAAGCTTTCGTGAGCTACTCTGATGGGCTAACACCCACTTCAGCAGATGCATGGAGTGAAAAATAAACCAACGAACGAATCGGTTAGTCTCCACGGTGCCACGAGGACTCCTTGTTTTTGCGGATACAGACTAAACAGGGCTACCCCTCTGAAACCTGTCACCGGGTTAAGAGTGCATCCCATGAAGTGAGCTGTCGCTCACGAAAGCTTATGCTCTAATAAATGTGTTAGTCTCCAAGGTGCCACAAGTCCTCCTTTTCTTTTTGCGAATACAGACTAACACGGCTGCTCCTCTGAAACGGGTTAAGAGTCCCGTCCAAACACTCAAGGCAGACCAGCCGGGCTGGGCTGGGGCTGGGAACGGTCACATCTAACAGCTGGAAGACGGAGCGAAAGAACCGCGCCCGCCGCATTCCTAGACGCGCCCCAGGCAACTCAGCCACTATTTAAAAAAAAAAAAAACAAAAAAACACCCAAACGTTTCAGTACACGTGCAAAACCCGACAGTAACGAAGCGCTGAGAATGCCCCCCTCCCCCCCCAGCAGGGCTCCCAGCCCGCCATTACCGCCGCTGTTGGCCGAAGGCAAGAACAGCCTGCCGGGGCGAGGCTGCGGGCCGGGAGGGACGAGGGCCAAGTCGCGCTGGGCTCCGGGCAATCCTGTGAGGCGCTTCTCGCGCGGCAGCTACGCCCCCGCCCCCACCCTCTGGCCGGGCTGCGTGACCGCGGGGGCTCCGGACTCACCGTGACCAGCAGCAGCGCCTCCAGCCCTCCGGCTCCCGGCACCCGCGCCATGGCCGAGTCGCCCGCCCGCTTCCCCGGGCCCAAAGCAGCCGCCCCCCGGGACGAGACTCGGGCCGGGAGCCCTTCCCCCGTGCGCTGGCGCCGGGCGGGGCGGCGGGCCTGACATTTGTACACCTGGGGGGAGGGGGCAGGTGAATCCCGCCTTCCTCTGAGGCGGGGGGCGGGGGAGGGGGGGGGTGACGTCTCCCGGGCCCCTTCGGGAAAGGGGCGGGGCAGCGGCCGCCCTGCTTCCCTCCCGGCTGCGGGCAAACCAGAGCCGGAGCCAGGGGCTGGAAGCTGCCGGGCCCCTCGGCCGCCGCTTCAAGAGACCGCGGCGTCCCGCTGGGAAGGTGTTTCCCTTCGCCGCGGGGCGCGGCCGAGCCCGGTGGGAACCGCTCCTCGGGGCTTCTGTCCGGGGAAGACACAAATGAGGCCGGGAGGAGGCAGCGTCCAAGCTGCCGGCGAGACACCCTGTGAACTCAAGCACGGGCTGTGCCACAGCCGCCCCTCGCTCCCTACCGCGGGCGGGGAGGCGGAGCGGAGGATGGATGGGATGTTTTGTGGCCGGGTGGCAGCGCCGGCCCCAGGCGACGCAGCCACGTACCTGGGGAGGCCCCGCTGTCCCAGCAAGCCCGGGCCCGTTTCCAGGGGTGCGCCTCGGTGTATTGCCACACGCACCCCGCGGAGCTGCGGGAGGGGAACGGCATGGGCCAGCCCTGGACGCTGACCGACTCTGTTCCGTCACCCGACAGCTACAGCCTGGGCGGGGGCAATGCTTCCCTCCCGTCCTGCGGGGATCGGGGGGGGGTTATCCTCTAGGCCTGCTCGCTCCTGGGATTTTTCTAGGGCGAGAACGTCTCATAAAACTTTTTTGTTTTTTATGTTGCAGCTTTACTTTTTTTTCCGATGGGGATCTGGGCCCAAAAAAAAAAAATCCCCACCCTTGTCAGAACTGAGTTTCTCTAATAAACATGTTACTTGTTTCCACCGAATGCATCCGATGAAGTGAGCTGTAGCTCACGAAAGCTCGTGCTCCAATAAATTTGTTAGTCTCTAAGGTGCCACAAGTCCGCCTTTTCTTTTTGCGGCTACAGACCAACACGGCTGCTGCTCTGAATCTTGTTTTCTATGTTGATCTGTGATTGTTACAAGAAAAGGCGGACTTGTGGCACCTTAGAGACTAACAAATTTATTAGAGCATGAGCTTTCGTGAGCTACAGCTCACTTCATCGGTTACAGGTTTCAGAGTAGCAGCCGTGTTAGTCTGTATTCGCAAAAAGAAAAGGCGGACTTGTGGCACCTTAGAGACTAACAAATTTATTAGAGCATGAGCTTTCGTGAGCTACAGCTCACTTCATCGGTTACAGGTTTCAGAGTAGCAGCCCTGTTAGTCTGTATTCGCAAAAAGAAAAGGAGGACTTGTGGCACCTTAGAGACTAACATTTATTAGAGCACGACACGTCTTACCCTGCAGCGAGTGGGGAGTATCTTTCACAAAGGAGCCTTCGCACGCAGTCATGCTTTTGTCTCTGGGCAGGTTTGGGCTGAACAGGTGTTGGTATGAGGATTTCAAATATAGGGAAGGCTCGTTCCGTTTCCCCCACCGCACGAAAGAACGCCACAAGTCATAGCGAGCGGAGTATGCTTCACGGCCATTCCTCTCAGAAAGAGGCAGCCTTCATTAATGAGGAATGCGGCTTCCCAGGGGAAAACATGGCCTCGTGGAAAAGTAGTAGGAAGAAATGCTCCAACACAACCTGCCAGCGTGGATACTCCTAATCTGTGTTCCATACCCTGAAAGCCGTTTCCTTTGTAGCCGTTTCTGATACTGCTCTCTGCTCCACGCCACCGGATGAATTAGTACTGAGCAGCCCAGCATCTAATGATTTCCAGTGGGGTGAGGGGAGCAATTAAGGTAAGCATGCTTCCTACTTTTACAAGAATTGGACACCTTTATGCTAATAGATGCTAATTAATTAGCATTGGTTAGGTCAGATTCAGCTGTGTTAAATACCTTTTCACATCATTTCTGAAGAAACCAATTGTAGTATCATGAACAGAATTTGGACTCTTTCAGAGGAATAGCCACCCAGGAGCATTTTGCATTGTACATGCAGCATCTCCGTAAATAACTCCATCTGATACAACTGCAATAGTTAGACACAAAATGGTAAGTTGAGGCCAGAGAACCAGCATTATCTCCGAATGTCTTCATTTTTGTTGATTTAGGAAATAGTGATATAGAAATTGCTGCTGCCTTTCTAGGCACATCATATTGCTACTTAGAAAAAAATCAGTGACACCACATGTCCAAGTGCAGCAGCTGCAGTGTTATATTCCTAGCTCTGCCCTTGAGTAACAGTCTCACTGGTCAAGGAACATAATCTCTCTATGCCAAAGTGTAGCTACTTGTGAATAGAAAAAGAGTACTTGTGGCACCTTAGAGACTAATAAATTTATTTGAGCATAAGCTTTCATGATGCAGCCGATAAAGTGAGCTGTAGCTCACGAAAGCTTATGCTCAAATAAATTTGTTGGTCTCTAAGGTGCCACAAGTACTCCTTTTCTTTTTGCGAATACGGACTAACACGGCTGCTACTCTGAAACCTACTTGTGAATGGGTGCATTGATGGTTTCGTTCCTCAAACATGCTTTGAGGCTTACCGAATGTTAGTAAAAGTGCTGAGATCCTATTTTAAAGTTTTGTAATTCTTGAAAGAAAGCAGCAATATAAGTGGAAATTATTATAATTTTAAGGTGTGCAGTGGAGAATTTTTTTTTTTTAAACCAAAACATTTCAGTACACGTGCAAAACCCGACAGTAACAAAGCGCTGAGAATGTCCCCCCCAGCAGGGTTCTCGCTGGGGGGCTCCCAGCCTGCCATTACTGCTGCTGTTGTCTGAAGGCCTGAAGCCCTTAATATGATCTATACAGTATTTTTAAGTGGAGAGCTATACCAAGATTCAAAGCCCTGGGTATATTATGACTGATGGCCTAAGAGTTCCAGCATCATTATAATGTAAATGAATGTGTCTCATGTCAAAGATTTGTAAGGAAAGCTCATTCATTTGCAGATTAATAGACTACTACAAAATTTTTTGTGCTCTCCAATGTAGCCAAGTGGAACCTTGATGCAAGTGCTAATTATTTGTTTGGGCCATTTGTTAGTGGAATACATTTCTACAACTAATTAAAATAATTTAAAATAAAGTGAAACCTTCTCATTTCCAATTAAAATCAATTAAAAATAATAGACCCATGTAAAGTATTGAGGCCCCAATCCTGCAAACACTTAGTCAAGTGTGCAACTTTATTCGTTTGCGTAATCTCACTGACTTCACATGCATAAGCCTTTGTAGGAATAGTGTCAGATGCAGGAATAGTGAGCTGTCAGGGAGCAGCAGTAACTCCTGTCCCCCAGAGTCCAGCCAGAGAATGTTCAGCCACTAGAGCCAGGGAGTATGTGGAAGCTGTGCTCCCGGAAACTTCCTTCTGGTGGACCTGCTCTTGTGATGTTTATAACATTCACATAGGTCAGTCAAAGCTCCTGCAAATACTTTCAATTACCACTAATGCTGAACTTCCTGATTTCTTGTTTATCATTTTCATAGCACTCATTATTGACATACCTAAACATTTTTATGAATTTAACTGTATATCAACTTCCTTTTAAGATAGGAAAATATTATTCCTATTGTATGGAGGTAACTTTCCCAAGTTCACATTTGACATCTGGCAGATTCAGGAGCTAAATTCACATCTATCTGTTTCCAGCCCAGTCCCTTCACCACATAACCATCCACTCACTTTCACTGGTATATGCTATAAAATAGCCCTCCCATCTTTCCTTACCAATCTTTGACATAATGAGACACTTTCATTTACATTGTAATGATGCTGGAGCTCTTTGCTCTTAGTCAATCATAATATACCCAGAGCTTTGAATCTACCTTTAACTCACACAATTAAAAATATAGATAATATTAAGGGCTTCAGTCCTGTTCTCCAAGACATGGTATACACCTTAAAAATTACAATAATTTGCACTTCTTTTGCTTCTTCCATTCAAGAATTACAAATGTTTAAAATAGAATCTCAACACTTTTACTAACGTTAGCTCTAAAACTGGTCTGCAATTATGGCTCAGGAAATCAGTTTATACATGATACAGGTAAACTATACAAGAATACAGGTGCTTGTATCCTTCTGCTAGCTGGTATAGGTTCAAAGTTCAAACATGCTGAAAAACAATACGGAAGTGCTCCAAAGCTGAGCTCAGCTCAGGCTGAGTTTCTTTGCATAATACCCTGTTTGTTATTGAAATCTACAAATGACCAAGCCCCATCCAGTCCATGGAAGACTGTGTAAGTCTTTCCAATTACAGTAGAAGTGCAGAGTAACAAACACACCAGTCAGTCACCCTCATTTGGAACTGTAAGTACGCAATCAGGCAGCAGCTGAGACAAAAAAATAATAAAAAAGGAAATACCATACAGTACTGTGTTAAACATAAACTAAAAAGATAAAGGGAAAGCTGAAAAAAAAAAGATTTGCAGGATAAGGAAATTGTTCCTGTGTTTGTTCCATTTAAATTAAGGTGGTTAAAAGCAGCATTTTTCATCTGCATAGTAACGTTTCAAAGCTGTATTAAGTCAATGTTCAGTTGTAAACTTTTGAAAAACAACCATAACATTTTGTTCAGGGTTATGAACATTTCAAAGTTACGAACAGCCTCCATTTCTGAGGTGTTCGTAACGCTGAGGTTCTACTGTACTTCGATGAGCATTGGAGCATGCCCTAAATTGCTATTCCTTTCTAAAAGTTTAAACATCCATATATTTTCTTCATATAGATTGAACAACAAATACACAATTTCATAAAATATATTATTTTTATAATAAGTCACAGTATTACAGTATTTATTATGAGCACATCCAGTGCCATCTTCTGAGTGACAGTAATGAGACCTGTGTACTTCCAGTGAAACATTCTCATGTGATCACCCATGAGTGCCAGTCCCATTTCTTGCTGAGTAAAGCTACAGTAACAATTCTAGTATATGATTAATTTCTTGGGGTGGGGAAGAAGGGAATGTGTGTGTGGGGGGGGAGGTTAGATTAAAACATCCAGGGTTCAACCTTCTTCCTTATGAAATCAATGAAAATCTGTTATAATGCCTTTCAAAGTGTTGAAACCAAAGACTTGACAATCATCTATAATTTTTTAAAACCAAGTTGTTGAATTAAATGGAACAGGTACAGTATTTAACAAGTGCTGCTACAGCAGGAAATCCAGTGTCTAGCTGTGATGAAATGCTCTAAGCTCATTGTATCTCATATTAAGGTAATATGAGAATATTTTTCATTGTCTTAAAATCACACTCCACCCTTGTCCATTGTTTTAAAATTCTTACCACACAGTTCTTGTGACTATTGTCAATGATCTGTTCAAGAATTTGCAATTAAAGGGCATTGTCCAGATTTCACAGAGTTGCACAAGAATTTGCTTCTAACTACCATTAATTTTAACACCTATTGAGTTTAAATATTACATCTCTGTGTCTCAGATTCCCCAGCTGTAAAATGGAATAATGATACTGATTTCCTTTGTAAAGTGATTTGTGAGTTACTGATAGAAAATGGTATGTAAGGGCTAAGTATAAAATTAATTATTATTATTATTATTTATTTTCAAGGATTAGGAGAAAAACTTTCATATTAAGCCCTGATCCATTAAGCATGTTTAACTTTAAGCAGGCGTAACCCCATTAATACAAAGTTTTGCCTGTGCTTAAGTGCTTACAGGGTTGGGCCTATGTGAGAATATTGGTTGAGAAGTATAAAGTAGACAGGGAAGAGTGGTTCACTGTCATTACTTTCTACTAACAGATTATAGGACACATACAAAATGCTTCTGATTCTTCCGTGTTTATAAACTGTATTTGATTGATTCTTTCTGTGTCTCCTCTATTCAGATCTTTTAATAAATTCAGGTGTTTATTTCCCTTTCACTGGCTGGAATAATTTCCCTCCTCCTTCTGTTCTACCTCTTCTCAACTCAATCTCGTCTCGTTTCTTTCCCACTTAACTTTCTTCCCCCTATTCTATGTTCTCTCTGTCATAATTACTGTCCGTTTCCTCCCCCTTTTCTTTGTCAACCTTGTATTTGTGGCACCAATGGATAGTAGCTAGATGTCAGCAGCTGTGCCATACTCTGATCCTTTGGGCTCAGTGATTTTGGCAGGCTGCAAAGGGAACGCTGCTGCTAATTCTAGAAAATTTTACCTCTAATTCAGGGAGACGCTGTTGGGAGATACTATAGGACAGGGTGCCAAATGCAGAACTTGGCTTTCATGGCATGATCCAAAGCCCACTGAAACCACTGGAAAGATTCCCATTGATTTCAATAAATTTTGAATCGGGCTTTTGCTTGGGCAGCACGGATATAGAAAAGGAAGTGTGCAGTCCCTGTGCAGGAGTGTTAACAGAAAACTGATTGTTCCCTTGTACAGCAAAGTTGCTTAACTATAATTCATTTTAATTATGTGAGTTCTAATTACACATTTTAGTTGGCATGTTGAACAAGTGACCTGTTTCAACCTGACAAAATTCTTGTCTTTAACACAGGTTTCTGACGTACTGAAGTCCGAAAAAGAAAGGCCCTTCCACTGTACCGAAAAGAGAGTGGCAGAACAATTTATTTATGTTTCAATCTACTCTACAACATAGCTCATTTGATATGGATTTGTATGTTATCTAAAATGTCTTTCGTTAAAGTACACAGTGATGCTCTTTATGGGTAATCTCGGGTAGGGTAGCCAGACATTGGAAGGAGTAAGCTAAATTAAAGCTATTGATAGACATACATTTTGTGAATCAATCCCTTTTTTCAGTTTGTGAATCATTCACAAACAGACTTTGATATTTACAGATCAGTTCACTCTTTGTAGTTATTCAATAAACAGCTTCTGCAAACAAATTGCAGTCTGAATAAGGGAGGAAATTACTACTGCTCGCATTGAAGTCAATAGGAATTTTACTATTGACTCCAGTTGAAGAGGATTTCCCCCTTAGTGTTAAAGGCCATGTCTATGCTAGAAACTTTTTCCAGTGTAGCAATGTTGGTTGGAGGAGGGGTGATTATTTTGTGACATTTCTTCGCTGGCAAACACCCTAGTTTAGGCACAATTATACCGATATAAAAATCTTTTTGCTAGTATACCTTATTACGGTCACCAAACCTGTATAAGATATACTACCTAAATCACTTTTTACCAGTATAAACTGCTTTAGCCTAAGAGTGTTTGCTGGTATAGTTATATCAGTATAGATTTATCAGAAACCCTTTTCTAGTGTATACCTGGCCAAAGGCACGGGACTTGAAAAAAATGTACCTAGAGACCAGGAAAAAATAACTAAGGCTTGGAAACAAGCAATAATATTTTCATTGTATAGTAAGTTTGGAAAAGGGGATGAGAGACAGACAAAAGTATTAATAATCAAGAGGTTAGAGAGTTGGTATTCTTGCAATAGAGCTGAGGAAAAAGGGAAAGACAGCTGAGTGAAAGACTACATGAAAATCCTGTCTACTTCTGAATGAGACATAGAAGTGCTGATCACTTCTTCACTCTTTGGACTAAGAAAAGGAGTACTTGTGGCACCTTAGAGACTAACAAATTTATTAGAGCATAAGCTTTCGTGAGCTACAGCTCACGGCTGCTACTCTGAAACCACTCTTTGGACTGACGCTCTTTGGAACTATCCAATGCAAATTGAATGCAACAGAATGTTTTGTTCAAGGAGGAGATCTGTGCAAGTGTTGTATAGATTTTCAGAGGACATATCACATAGTGTCAAGTGAATTAGCCTGGGAATTGCTTGAACTCTTAGGATATGTCTTCACTGCAGTTAGCCTAGGTTCTTACACTGGTGTTGCTCCTATTTCCCCTCTGTTCCACACACAAAAATGTCTCACTCAAGGTAAGTAGTGCTTTCAATACTGGCTAACTTACGTGGCTGAGGATGAAGGCAAGGACTTGGGTTCCACTTTCAGTTGGGCTGGTAACCTGTCCATTTGGCAGTGAAGATGCACACTAAACCACTCAGGTGCCGATAATCTTCAGTACTTCCTCAAAATTCCTTCCTGTGTGCCCCAAAAGTCAGATAAGTTCTCTCACAATTCACTGGGAAAAAATGATAGAGTGACTCAGCTTACTGCAGCACAAAAGAAACACAGGATATGTCCCCCAAAATCCTAGTGACACACATGGTTGAATGCAGCACCAGTGAGGACACAGTAACTCAGGTAGGACTTTGCAGTGTGGCTGCGCACACCTAGGCTAAGCTAACTCAGGTGCTCAGACCTGAGTGCCAATTACCTGAGTTAACTACAGGGAAGCTATTCCTTAGGGAACACAGCTATCTATGTGCTAAATGAAGGTGGTCTGAAGGGAAGACAGGAGCACAATGTTGATCATCCTTTTCCTCTGCAGTACATAATAGCTGGCATTTAGTTGAAGCAAAAATTTCTGTAATGTCCCATGCCAAAGCTATTAAATACTGATACTTGCATGGCAAGCTTTTCATTACTAACTTCACATATCCCAGTAGCCCCACATCAGAACGGACTACAGAAACCAACTGTCCATTCCAAAAGGCATATTTGAATAGTAGACAAAGAACAGTGTCTGAAGGTGGATAGCATTGGAAGTTGTGCACTTAGTCTGAAATCCTTTCTCCTAACTCCTATCTCCTTTTAAGGACTGGAGAGTACAAATGTGGAGGACAGTGAGAGCCATTATCTTTCAGTCAGGTAGAATGTAGCCATATCAAGATTTTTCTAGAGACTATTGTGAGCTGCAAAATCACCCCAAATTATCCTCTTGCCTAGATTCTGTGGTGAAAATTTTAGGGACCTTTATCTGAATATTTTCTGGGAGAACAGGAAATTTGTACCCGTGGTGGTAATCTGAATTTATGATTTTTTTTCTTACCCAAATCCCTCATAATGGCCTGGATTGCCCCCACACGTGGATCTATTTTTTTCCAAGCAAAAGGAGGATTAATCTATCTCCAGGGCAACTTTCCACCCACTCTCTGGTCATATAGAAAGTCCTCTGGGGGACTGAGTCCACTCTTGGGGGAAAGGGAGGGAGAACAGAGGGACTGGAGGACCACACACATTGTCCTCTCTTCAAACTGTGGAGATTTATAGGGAAAGTAAATACAGCTCAAGTTTGTTTATCTTTTCTATATACCCCACCCCAATGGGGAGCTGTGGCTGGAAGGGATCCCTGATAGTGTGGTTTCAATGAGAGCCCTGGGAGCCCAAATCCTTGCAGATCTTTGGGGATCAGTCAGGTTTGCCAGCAGACTCCATGGCTTTTCTAGTGGGATCTCTTCCCAGGGCCCTGACAGAGTGACATGGTGGATCTTCATGATGTGATCCAGTAAGAGATTTCCTTCTGCACTTTACCATGGATGATTTGCCCCATTAGTTCATCTGAAAGAACTTGATTACACTGCAATTTGAATAAGAAATACAATTTGAACCAATTTGTTTGCTTAAACTCCTAGGAAATACCAGATACAATGAAAACTGAATATATGAAGGCACAACAGGGGCTTCAAGTTTTGGAGTCCTACTAGAGAATGAAGGGAAAAGATACTGTCATTATCTAGAAGGAGAGAGAAAAAACTGTTATTGCAGGGAGGTTCTTATTCCTGTACTTATCAAAGGGTATTTGCCATCAGAAAGATTTTGTGTATAGGAGATGCTCTCTAATAAAAATCTTCATAAACCTTGGCATTTCATTCTATCAGTTGTTAAAGTTGGAATTTTACTTTTAAACATTATTGTTTTTCACATTTTACATAAGTGCAGCCTTTGAAATGAAATCCGGTGATGTCTGAAACTACAGAGTCCACCATTATTCCTTTGTTGTCATCTGTCCAACATATTTTTCTTTCTTTCCTTATTTATAACACAAGTTGGGCAAATACTGAATGGAAATGAACTAGGAAAGATATAACATCAAGGATAAAATATGTTAAGAAGAAAAAACTGCAAGAGTGGTATAGAATAGTCAAGACTTCCTAGGTAAATTATTCAGTGAATGCCCAGTTACACTGTCTTTTTCAGTAATCTTTCTCACCCTCGGTATTCCTGTGAATTTTGATGGGATTACGCATGTGAGTAACATCCTACTCAGTGGTTGGGCTTTTCAAGAGTCTAAGTTACTTTGGAGCACATGTTCCATTATTTTCAATGGGAGTATGCTCCTAATCACTTCAGTGCTTTTGAAAAATCTTACCCAGTGAGAGTAAGGGTGGCATTTTGGCTCCTGATGAACATTAGAATAATGAGTTCATGACTACCAGTAGATTTCAAAGAAATTGTAAAGACAGTATGATGTTTGGCTCTGTAATGTCTAGTGGTCAGTTAAAAATAAATATAAAATATCCAGACTCCTTCTTGCTAAGTTTTTCTGTTTTTTCTACAAAATAACTTTAAACTACAGGTATTGGTAAACCACAATATTGTTGTTACGCTAGGGCCAGATTTATTTACTCTTGTTAAGTAGCATCTTTCTCCTTAAGAAATCTCATTTACTTCACTGGGGCTACCCATACAGTAAGGTGCTTTCTGTCTCCAAGAAAGTATTACTTTATGTGCACTGAAATTTTGCTTGAGCCTACCCATACAAGATGCTGAGCTGCAGTCGAGATGTCCGCAGGGTGCTCCCGCACTTCTTAGGATCAGGCCCCAGGTTTCTCTCTCTCTCCGTGGAGTTAAAACCTAAAACAAAAAACAGACAGTCACAGAAAGAATAGTCACCTACATCTTTGTGCTTCACTATTAGTTCTTTACCACATTGTTGATGGGTTTCAGAATGATTTGGTGATTGGTGGATTTCAGCTTTATTCCACATTCCTCATGCTAGCAGTAGTTGGGAGCTTCATGTGGCTGATTCTGCATTCCAGAAACAGGGATTTAGATCAGAGAAACAGTACATTGAGGAGGAAGAAAATAGCACTCTGAAAAGAGCCTTAACTCTTATTGTGTAGAATGAGAATACCATGATGCTACAGAAGCCTTTAAGGGTATTGGAGGGGGGGGGGTCAGTGTGCCCTATGTAGCAGAACTTATTCTTAGTTGAATTGGATTAAATACAATAACAAATAAATCCTTTTAAGGATACATAAGGGAAAACCTAAATCACTCTGTATAGGGCCTGAAATCCATTATGTCTGATTCATCTACAGTTTATCTCACCAAAAAGGCCCAGTTGTTGAGAAGGAAAACTGGTGAGACGCTCAACAGCAACTGTATGGTTTGGAGATGCCATGCATTGGGGAAAAAGAGCCGTGCCCCATAAATAATCAACATTGCTACAGATTACAACATTATGCAACAAAATTTTGTTTTATTATGTAATGCATGACAGGAAAGCGAGAGGCCTGTCACACCCAGGCATTTTGCTGAATCTGTTGACGGTGATGCAATCCTTCGTGAATAGAATGCCTAATGAAGTCAAGGGGACTTTCAAGCTTGAAGGATTTACTGGGTCTTTACCATGATACTGCTAATCTGGTGGTATGGCATAGCCTGTGTCATAACACAGCTGAAAAGCATTTGTGTATAGAAGACTATATGCCATAAAATGCTCCAACCCCCATCTCGCACTGAGCCTGCTATTTTTGGTTAACATGGCTTTATCAAACTAGTAAAAAAACCCCTCATCCCAATTACTCTTCTCAGAGGTATGATATTTTAAAAGTTGATGCCAAATTAATTGTATGTATGTGTATAAATTCATATGTATACTTAGAAGTGTCATTTCCTTTTGAAATGTCACGTTACTGTACTGATGAAAATGGTTAGTTTTCTTTTACATACCATGAACAGTTTGAAGCAAGATAGTATCTGTCACAAGATGACAGTTCTGCCAGATATAACATGCCATGTATTTTTATGCTAGATTCCCTGTGTGGAATGATTACAGGATACATACTCTCACAATCTATTTATTGGTTTATGTAAATGCACAATAAATTCTGGTTTAAATGGCAATATAAAGAAAATAACACAACCCAAAACCAATAAACCGAAACGGCTCCCACTCTGTTCCCACTGAAGTTAGTGGCAAAGCTTTCAGTGCCTTCAGTGGGAACAGGATCAGAACCATGGACCATAGTCACTAGACTCTCAGAATTTCACAGCTTTGTATGCTGTAAAGTGCAAGCTATTCTGGTTAATATCAGTGATAACATCTACTTTGTTGCATATTTGTTATTTTATGATGTTTAAATATTTTGACAGTTTAGGTCCATAACTTCACTGGGAATTTTACCTAATTAAAGATGTTGGGGCTGGACTTTTTGTTCATATTTCAAGTTTCAATAAGTCATATTAGCAATGATAGTAACACACGTGGAATAATATATTAAATGAGTAAATAAATGTACTAAAATATATACCCCAAATAATGATATTGGCAGAACATTAATATCCAGTAATTTTTGGCACCATTATTTATCAATTAGTTCTGATTTTGCTTCATATAAATACTGAGGGTTCTTTTGTCTTACATCAGAACTGTAGTATTGGTAATGTTAACTGAACAATGTGAGGCAAACTTTCAACTCGACAGAAATAATTTAGAAGCTAGCTCAGTACTGTATTTCTGAGCTTGAAGTAGTGGAACTATCAAATACAAATTGAATGCAACAGAATTATTACAAAATGTGCTAGCAGCCCTCAACTTCTACTGGTTTTAATGGGTGCTGAAGGTAGAGTCTCAGCATTGAAGGTTGCAGCAGGTGTTCAGTAGCCTACAGTATCAGATGGTGAGAGATACATGGTTGGAAAATCTATCTAGGTACTTATACGATGCCCAGCACCATAGTACCTGAATACCATACAAACATTAATGCATTTATCCTCACAACACCTTAAGGGTATGTCTATACTGCAAAGAAAATCCATAGTGCTGAGTCTCAGAGCCCAGGTCAATTGACTCAGGCTTTCGGGGCTCAGGCTGCTGGACTATAAATAGCAATATAGACATTTGGGCTTGGGCTTCAGCCCAGGCTTTGAGACCTTCCCCTCTTGCTGGGCTTCAGCCTGAGCCCAAATGTCTACACTGCTATTTTTTAGCCTTGCAGCATGAGCACCACAAGCCTGAGTCAAGTGCCCTGGGCTCTGAGACTCAGTGTCACAGGTCTTTTACTGCAGTGTAGACATAACCTAAGATAATTAATTATCATCCCCATTTTACAGACAAGGTACTGAGAGATCTGAGAAATTAAGTGATTTGCCAAGGTCCCACAAGAAGTCTAATGCATAGCCAAGTCTCTTGAGTCCCAGTCCAGGGTCACAAGACGACCCTTTCTTCCTAAAGCACTGATCCGGCCATGAACTCCATGCAGACAGATCCATGCACCTGTGCAGAACTCCACTGAAACCAAGAGGGCTCCATACACATGGACTCATTATGGGATTGTGAACTATGGGAGTAAAATTACCATCTGTTACACCCAGAGTTTGAATGACTTTAAATAAACCTTTAATGAACAAGCTGAAAAGAACTCTGCAACAAAAACAGTGTGTATTTAATATCACTTTATTAGGGCTTTTGAGAAACTACAAAACTATAGCCAATCAATACACAATACATATAAAATCAGCTAAACAAACTTACTTGCAAATAAATCTGCTAATGCATAATCAATATCAAAAGTCAGTCTACGTGGTAAATGTCAGTTAAACAGCTTCTGAGTACTTATTTAGCTTTTTAGATAAAATATTTCATTTTATACTTTATTTAACTGCATCTTGAATTACATGTTCCTTTCCAAAGAATACCTCTGATGGCCTTTTAAATATCAACGGCAAGAAGAAAGTGACTTTTTTATGGTCAGATGATTGTTTTTTGAAAATATCACAAGTATATTTTTGTCATTGTTTCCTTTAACATAAATTTTCAGTGCAATTGGAATATGGTGTTATTATTTAGGGCCATAGACTATCTATAACTCCCATAGATTTCCATGGGGGTTGCTTGTGCAGAAAAGGGGCATAGCTGATCCTTTATTATGCCTTTGTTTTGCTTCCACACTGAAAAGTAATGGGAACTTCTCAGTACACTGAAAATGAAGGGGAAATGTTGCCAGTTCCAGTACTTCTCTTTGTATTATATTGCAGTTTTCCCAGGCAAGTCACTATATTATCAATATATATTTGAAAATGATCAGTGACTAATAAAAGATAGAACTTGATGCCCAGATATTTAAATAAATTGTTTGCAATGTTGTATAAAATACTCAAGGAAAGAATGTCAAGATTTAACAGCAAAATATAGTGATAAGTTAGATTTTTAAAAATTAAAATATGTACTTTTCTAAAAAAAAAAATTACCATACTACTTTCAAATAGAACATTTTAAAAGTAGTGCTAGTTGAAATTCAGAATTTGTGTCCCATGGGAAATTCCAATGTTTCAAAATTTGTTTTTGTCACAACTTGAGTAGAAAAGTTGAAATATAAACATTTTTCATAGAATGGAAATTTCAGAAAATGATTGATTCAGAAATGTCAGAATGTTTTGTTTCCATTTGTTGAACTGTTTTATTTTATTTTGACTTGATTCAACACTAAACTGTGTCTTTCTGAGTTGCTGCAGTGTCTCATGGGAGTTGTAGTGTAGGTGCCTCATGCCCCTATTCTTTTGTATGGGCTGGCCTACATGGCTGGCCTATATCTCCCAAGATGCACTCCAATGGTTCAGCTAGAAGGGAGACTGTGGGGCATCATAGAAAATATCATCCTGAAAGGGAGCTTGGCTCATAAAATCAAATGAGGGCATGTGAGGTACTGTATCAACACAGACATACACAGATTGATTGTTGAACTGACACAAACCAAAATGTTTTGATTCAGGCTGATCTGACTGCAAATAAAATATGTCATTTCAATTTTTCTGACTGAAAATCCAAACATTTTGGCATAATTGAAATTTTCTTGCAGAAAATTTTGCAGATACTGTGTTTTTTGTCAAAAGACATTTTGGCCAAAAATTCCTGACCAGCACTTCTTAAAAAAGCATGACATATTGTAAATAGATATTTGTCTCTATCTTATTATTTCTGTGCCATTAACTGACTATTACAAGTAAAATTTAGTTTAAACATATAAGAGAAATTATGCTGTTTGGGAATTCATTAGCAGAAAGTATTTCAAGAATATGGTTATACTATCTCAGACGAAACAGGAAGACTCTCTAATGATATGCTTCATTTTTAAACTGTAAACATGAGTCTTCTTGAGTTACAAATAATCGGCCTGATCCTATTCCCAATTTTAAAAATTCTATTTATTCCAAAAGAAGCAGGAATGAGACCAAAGAGTTAAATCCTGCAGTTCCAAGGCAGGTAGTGCTCCAATCGAAGTAACCAGGCCAGATCCTCTGCTGGTGTAAATTTGCATAGCTCCAGTGACTTTAATGGCATAACATTGTTTATACCAGTTGAGCGCATCCTGTGTAAAATTGCAGGATCAGGCTCAAATATAAAAGCTGTGGACCTGCTTCTCCAAGCCCTTCACACTTTAGTGGGAATACTTTGTGGGAAAGGCTTCCAGCAGGATTGAAATCTATAAATTTGCATTCAGTTTTGCCCTTCTAACTTGAACACTCCTTTTGTTGCATTATAAAACAACATTATTAAACAACTGAGGCTGAAACCACACTTTTATACAATAATTGAAGGAAAGCAAAATTAAACTAAGTATCTCTTAATGAGGATTAAACTATATGCTATTTCCAGCAATAATAAGTCTAGCAAAAGTGTTTGTACAGAATTTTTAATAAACTGAATAATTTCTTACATTTCCAAATACATTTTTGTTCAACAATTTGTAGTAAGCTAAAAATTTCCATATCTTACTAACAAAACTTTTTTTAAAAGCTGAAATTACACAGCAAGAGAAATTAATATTCAGAAATGCATTGGTAGTGCAGTTTGAAAGAGAAAAATGTTGTTGCTGCTTGATCCATGGGAAATCAAGTGTTAAAAAACTACACTAGCATGTTCTTTCATGACACTTCACTAAACATCAAACTACTGTTCTTTAAAAAGAGTTAACAGAAATTATTACTAACAAAGAAAGGCAACTACTGTATAATCAAACAGATCCAGGTTTTTTAACATTTTTTCCTTTTTTTAAAACCATTTCTATTCCTAGACATGCAAGAGACTATAGCTAGTTCAAACACTGATACATCATACAACATTCCTGTTCAACAGGGTAAAGAAAGAATACAGCAAGTGTTTCTGAAGCCTAATTTTACAACTAGTGAATATCATGGGGGAAAGAATATTTTTGATTTGCCTAAGATGATTAGAGAAATACTTACACAACACTGCTATTCTGGAAAAAATCCTTTTTTACATCAAAGTCATTTTTGTTAATAATAGCTTTTTGGTTAGTGAAAAAGGCAACATTTGATTTTTGTACTGAACTTTATAGTTTGCAATACTCAGTCATGAAACCATAAGCCTGTGTACAGTAGCAACCTGTTTTCCTTCTTCAATGAACAATCCTGCAATCCTTACTCACACTACATAGGACTTACTGTGGGGAGAAAATTTTCATTTAAGTCAATAAAACCTAAGTGATACCCAACTTGAGTGAGGACTGCAGAATCCTGTCATAAGAGACTTACACCAGCATTAATGTTGGTGTAGAATATGTAACACAACAAGTGGCTTTATAAGAGGATTGAAGCTGGATACAATACCATGGGAGAACCCTTTTGTGAGGCAGCCTTGGGCTTTATGATAAACTTCAGGAAGCCATTGGTATCCGTGGCTGTAATGTCACTGCAAAAGGCACTTCACGCTGTCTTTGACAGTGGGCCAATTTGCATTTCAGCAAGCATAATTTAGAAAAGCCTTTAAACGACATCAGGCTCAGAAACTCTTTGTCCAGATCTTATGAGATAAATCAATCTAGGTAGGTGACTAAGTCTCCTTCTCCCTTTTAACCCATGGGAAGTGATGTCAGAGATCAAGTGATTATCCTAATACAACTTTGGTAAACTCTTCAATAACTTACCCATCAGCATTGAAGGAGAAAATCAAGAGGGAAAAGAAATACAGATTTTATAGTTTAGTGACAAAACAAGCCCCATGAATAATTTTATTGTATTTACACTAAAGTATTGTTGTGTACACTAGTTACTATACATATGGTACAGAATTGACACAAGGTAGCTACTATATTTCAGTATTTTGTTCATTCAGCTTCATGTATTCTACGATGTATATATGCAATTAGTAAGCTATCCACAAGGCACTAAGGAATGGATAAAAGATTTCCAACTTTTTGTTAGTATCAGCTGAAATCTGAGGCCAAATTTTTACTGTTTGTATTTATTTAGTATCAAGCAAATTGAGATTTTGGCTGAGCTGGTGTCTTGTGGAAAAATAGGAACTAAACACCCAATTTAATTTAGATGATAAAACCCATAAGGATTTCCTGTAGTTTTCCCATTTAACACATTCAAATTCACTTTCGAAATACAATGCAAAGTACAGACATGATATGAAATATCTAGTCTCTGTACTGTGCGTTAGCAAAGCTATGTTTTCTCAAGTAATTTTTTCTTCTCCTGAAAGACTTCTACTGCCAAAATCAGAATTATAACACTTTGACTAAACTGCAGTTGTACCCACAGAACACGAAGCTAAGATGATATTTCCTTGTGATTTGTTAATGCAGAGAACTAATAAGATATAATATAATACTCAGAATATACCCAGAAACTGGAGACTATCTTCCGGTTAGTAGATGGCAACAAGCCTGACTAAGAACCTCTGAGTCACTGAGATAGCAGTCATGGCTGATTAGACTATGGTAGTAAGTTTAGTGGAGACACAGACATGACTAATAGTTTCATACCCTTACCAGATCAGATGGACTAGTTGTGGTGTGTTTTGAGTCAAACTCTTCAGGATGGAAGTCTTGATATTTACTGAGAGGAGTGGTGAGTAATGAGAATATACTGTATTTATATGCTTGTAACTATTTCTATACATTATATTATGTTAGTGGCAAGGGAATAACTTAGGATAAGTAACTTTTTGTAAAACGTATAGTGACAACATGCAATTTAAATCCAATGCAAATGAAAGTGATTAGTTACACATTGTGTTGACAAGTCACAACGATGACCCTTTCCCGACACAGCACTGCACTACTGCCACACCACATTTGGGAGCGGGAGGGGGCAATTAATCAGTCACAGGCCATTAATTCCAATTTAAACAAAGGCCAAAGATATCACGACAGGCCATAATATGATAAAATATCTCAGCATGGGCACGATATGAAATTCATGCATGTTAGTACTATACACATACAGTGATTCCTTCTCACTGACACATTCTGACACTAAGCACTTTCTCCTTGACCAATTTTAAGCTCATTTTACCTTAGCTGAGTAAGTATTGGAAATGGATATCCAATATGAAATTTTTGCTCTGGATAGATTCTGCATAAATCAGTTACTCCTGAACCAAATTAACTGTTCAAATTAGTCCTAAATATTTCAACACAGCTCCAGTGCTGTTCCATTTTCATATTGCCTGAGAAATATACTGGGGAAATAGAGAGCAAGCTGACTAATGTATATTAGGAGGGTGATTTTTAAATGAATGATATTCTCATTCTTAACACTGACAATATGCAAAAGCCATGCTATGGAAGAGGAAACACCATCTGTTTTTAGCACTGCATTTGTAATAATAAAAGAAAATATTGAAAGTTGCTTACCTGAACTTTCCCCCATTGACAATATTTCTGTGTTTCATTTTGAAACTGGATAGCTTTACGAGATTCTTACTGAGACAAGAATCACAGGAATTTTAGTACTATTTGCTAGTTATAAATAATAAAAATATACTTAGGTATATTTAGTAAGAGTTAAAAATTTCAATGTAAATTATGATCTCTGCAGAAAAATATACTAATAGAAGCCTTACTGATTAGCATACTGTACCGTGCTGTATTTTGTTACCCTTCTTCGAGATGTACCAGGGGAAACGGATCCAACTGTCTGGCTAAGATGAGTGTCAGCGCTAAGCATTTGACCAGTCGTGCTGCTCATGCCCCCCATTCCACTCAAGCCCACCATACCGCTCACGCCCCCCCATGCCACCCATGCCAGGGCCAGACACTACTCTCTCTGTAACAACCACATTATGTGCATTTGATAGCTCAGAAGGAATAGCTAAACTGCCTGGCAGACCAGACGCAGGTCTAATCACCCGTTCTGTCACCACTACATTTGATGCATCTGCTAGATCAGGGATACTCAAAGAAGGGGGTAACCTTGAGCCAGGTGCAATTACCCTTTCTGTGACTACAACATTTGCCCCATCTGTTAGATCAGGAATATCTAGAATGCCGCGCAAATCAGAGGTGGAGGCAGGAGCAAGCACCCTTTCTGTTACAACAACATTTGATGCACGGACAGGATCGACACTAAGTGTGGATGGTTGAAAAGTTGAGCCGGATGTGTAGGTCTCAGTCACCATTACATTACCGTGGAGTGAAGGATCAGGTATAGGCCTTGCAGGCTGTAGCGTAGAACCAGATGTGTAAGTGTTTTCGGTAACAATTGTACTACCGACTGTGGGAGGCATAGATGAAGATTCATTAACGATGATCGTAGTTCCAGGTGGTGGCAGCTTTAGATCACTTTCAATATTGGGAAAGGTAACACTAATACCTGGAATGGGTTCGATGACTTTGCCTAAACAGATTTCTGCCAAGGTCTTAAATTTTGGTCCTAATGTATCTAAATAGGTGTCATCGATATCTTCTCCAATAAAACTGCAGCAGCCAATGGAACCAACAGGAGTACCTATTCCTTCATGATCATATATTAGTAGACAATCATTTGCTGGTCGGCCTTCATCTTCATCTGCATAGGCAAATGCTTTCTAAAGGAGAAAAGAGGAAAACGGAATTAGACTGACTTTTTTCTTTAGATCAAATGAGATCAAATATTAGCAATCTTTATACTGGTGACTTTCACAAGGAATTGAATGACTTAGGGCTTGTCTACACTGCCAATTGAATGACAAAACTTTTGTCGTTCACAGCCCCCCCCCCCCCGAAAGACAAATGTTTTGCAATGGCAAGTAGCAGTGTAAATGGCTCGTTAGCAGGAGCACTCTCCTGTCAACAACGTGAACTCCGTTGGTAGGGGGTAGAAGTATTTGTCTGCAAAAGTGCCGACAAACAGCGTTTAAACAGCCCGACTTTTAGCATCATGGCCATGTGGACATGGCCACGTTGCTAAAAGCTGTGTAGTGTAGACAAAGGCTTAGTGTCAAAAACAGGAGGAAGAGATGTTGAATATCTGAGGCATAATGGAAGGGATCATTGCGATTTGCCTGTTATCAAGTAGGCCCCTGAACCTTTGTTCATGGTGCATTATCTTCCAGATATTGTGCCTCTTGCAGAAGAGCTGCAGAGCTATGCCTCTGTTATGTTTCAAGTGGGACCAGAACTGAGGCAGCTGATTTGTACCCAGTAGGTCATCTACAATTGTAGATTTCTGGCATGCATAAACTTCCAGGCAGAATGTGACCTACTGTAATAATACCGCAGAACACAGGTGACTACAACTACAAGTGGATAAAAGCAATGAGAAAATTTAGCCATTAATATTTGTGTGAATTTTTAATAAAATGTCTACTTCTCAGTATTTGTCACCCTTTTATGCTTGCTTTCTGAGAACATTTAACCTCTCAAGCTTTTGCTAGGGCAAGTACTTATGAATAATGAAATTTGAGTTCAAATATCCACCAGAAATGAATTTTGATAGCATATTTAGTTATAACATTTGAGACGCAAGGGTCATGTTGTTAGCTAACAACATAGTCCCATGATATTGTTTCTGTTCCATATTTAAATGACTCGTGTAACTAATCAACATTGTGCAAACTGAATTTTACATTTGAATACACAATTTGCATTTCACACCATGTTGGTTAGTTACCTTAGTCATCCATTCTGGGAACAGAGACAATAAGAAAAGAACAAGCCAGTGGAAGTGATAATATTCACAGTTAATGAACTATGCCCTAACCAAGCACTATTTGATGAAGAAATTCATGAGCAATTTTGAATAAAAAATATTTTCAAGAATTTCATGATCTATTCATAGATAATTCACAAACAGAAAAAAGATGACATTCATCAAACACATGAGTTGCTACAAGTTATTTGCCAGCTCTAATCCTAACCAAGGCAATGATAAATCATATTAATAACCAGTTTGACAATTAATGAAAAGTTCACTGTATCCCTCAACTGGGGATGGTATTGAGCATTCAGATGTACTATATCAACAACACATAAAGCAATTTCATTTATCATTACCTTTTTTTCTTATCAATGTACACAATGGGCTTGATTGTCCTTTCAGTTACATCATTTATACTATGTAACTCTTTTGATTTCATTGAAGTTACTTGTCAGGTACACAAGTGTAAATCCAATTAGAATCTGACATTATCTAGACAAATATATTAAAAATCAGGTAGATAAATTACCTCCGAAAAGTAGCTGTCTAAGAAAGCCATATTCACTCCTCCTTCTCTATACTCTCTTAATGTCCCTCCAATTGACTCTTTTTTCCCCATTGTTCCATAGGCGGTTGCTGCCCCATAGCTGTTAGTTGTTCCATAAGCTACAGCTGTTCCGAGCCCTGTAGTTTCTTCAAGTCCTGAAGTTACCGCTGCTCCTCCTCCATATGTATTTGTATAAATGTCTGAAAATAGAAAACAATATTATCCTAGAATACATTGTGAGGAAAACTTTCACTGAAATTACTTGCTCACCATTTGATTACTACAAACATTAAAAAAAACCTAGTAAGCCATCAATTAAGGGCAGTTTGGGCTAGTGTCAATTACAGATTCTGACAGGCATGTGCTATAGTGCTAAATAGTGGAATTGCAATAAAAATTAAATGCATGCAAATATACACTTACAATCTTCCTGATTTTCTGTAAGATTCTGGGCCTATATTTGCATACACAATACACAATGTTCTTGAAAAAATCCTTAATTTGCATATGCACATGATAGGTCCTATGTAGTCATGTGTGTGCATACATCAGGGACTTGCATGAGTATGTCTGATATTGTACTTTAAAATACGGAATACATAAGTGTGTACCTATAATCTTACTGAAAATCATTCCCTATGTTTACTGGATGTTAAGAACAGAAAGACCCGTCTGCCTTTGCTGTGCATAATTGTTCACAAGTAGTGTTTCTGGGGGGAAAATAAAAGGCAATAGCTAAAGTATGTAAATATAGTATTCCTAATGCAGAATGAAAAATTCCTTTTTTAAAGTTCTGTATGTTGTGTGGAATTTTCTTTTCTCCAGAAGTCTTTATATGAGATCAATCAATGAATTGGTCTCAAATGTCAACTTGTACTAAAACAATTAGTTGCTCAGTCACTATTGTCTTGACTATGACGGTGGTAAGTTACCCATAAACCAAATTTTACTCTCATTTATACCCAGTCACCTTTGTTGATTTTAACTGATGCTAGAGTTTGGCTCATAGGCTCTTGCAAGAGGACTGAAGAGAAGGATGGGAATGAAGTTGCAAATATCTTAATCCTGTAGTCATTATTCCGGCAAAGCTCCCCATGACATCAATGAATAAAAGTTCCCATTCTCAGAACCATAAGATTTCATCTTTTTATTTATCTCGAGGGTAACACATTTTTTGTCTATAAATGTCCATCATAGAATATGATTTGTGGAAGGGAATTCCTTGCTGGCATCAACCTAATGGAGGTGGCTGCTGTGTCCGCCATCCTCACCTCATGCTTTGGCATAGGGAGCGTATTGGAGGAAGGAAGAGCCATGGTTAAACTGATTCTCCACTGGCATAAGATCTCTAAGGGACCTTATAGCAGTGGTATAAATTAGAGCATCACAAAGGCTGCTCTAGCGGATGTTGTGTCTGGGCTGACAAAGGATCAGGGAGCAGAAACTAGCTCCCTGGTAGTCCCCGCCCTCCTCAATGTCAACCTTTGCTTAAAGTCAGGGAAGAACTGAACTCTTTAGCTATTTCTGAGAATTACATTATTCCAACACTGAAAATGATTTTTGCTTATATTTCTTACATTGTACCTGAAATAGTTAATTTTGATAAGGAAAAAATAATTTGCTAACCGGAATGTTAAAGCAAGATGTATTTTGGCTTGAAAGCACTGGCAAATATTTCAAAACAATTATTTCTTAAACACATAGCTAAGGCCCAAATCTACCGGTATCTAAGGCTCAAACCTTACTCACATGAGTAGCCCTTTACTCACATGACAAATCCCACTGACTTCAATGAGACTATTTGTATGAGTAAATGTTGTGGGATTGGGCCCTCGCTTGGAAAATGAAACCTTTTAAATCAGATAATGGCCTTTTATATAAAAAGGACATTCCATATTGAAAGATGACTCTCTGCTTTACAAAATTTAGAGAAATTCAGTGTCTACTTACCAGAGGAGTCAACAAAGTCACCTGCAGTGGCAACTGCTTTTGATGCACTGATACCTTTGATATCCTGGAAAATAATATTTCAGCTGTTTAAATATGCACTAAGATCACCATTTGGTTACCTGGCTCTTTTTTTAAAATTTGTGATTTACATAGAAGGAAAGGTCAGCTGTAACACTTTACAAAGTCTGGGCCTGATCCTGCACCTTTACTCAGGTTAAGGCCTATGTAAATCAATGAATAAACTTGCATGCGTAATAGTTTGCACTATCAATTCCTTTATTTAAAAAAAGATGCAGCACCGTAATCAGTGTCCCTATTCTAGGCATTCTGATAGAATTAATTCTACGTACAAATAACTGTGTTTTTACAAACTATGAACTGACCCTGTCTTCAGGATGTGCTCCTTCAATTCCCCATGAATGAATTGCTCCTTCTGTGCATTCAGGTACAGGCTCAAATCCAGCCCCAACGCCACCTACAGGTCTAGCTCCATAACCACAACAGTCACTCATTGCCATCAAAATTGGAAACACTAATGGAGAAAGAAACACAAAAGTAAATCAATTCTATTTTTAAAACGTATTGCCATCTCTGAGTATATATCTACATCGAGATCTAGTTCTTCAGATTTCTTTTTCCTCAGAGAGTTGGTGATCGGCACTTTCTGAAAATCTGACTCGCTTAAGATGGTTCAAGTTGGGAACTCAAAAACTGGGACACTGAGAATCACTAGTGACTTTTTGAAAATGCACATATTATTTTGTCATCAGGAGAACTTCTGCTTCCACTTGCAATGGAGTAAATCTGGAGCAGAGTGGAGTTACTAATCCAGATTTACTCCAGTATAACTGGGAACAGATTTTGGTCCATTCAGCTATATCAGTAACACTTTAAAACCAAACAGACTCAGGTTCAGGGAAACCTGAATCTACATATATGAGCAGACATTTTTCTCAGAAGTCATTGTCAGAGTCTAAGCAAAAAGAAATTAATGTTGCCCTGGCAATGTTAATTCAGCCCTCTTATGTATATGCATTATGAGACAATCTTTAATTACATGATCACATGCTATAGTTTCCAAAGGACCATGCCTCATTCACAGAACGGGCAGTTATCCAACATTTGTTTTTATCCTTCTCTTTCAATATGTGGTCCAAAGCCTTATTTGCTGTACACATGCAAACCCTGTACCAAATAATTAATTTTCTCATGTGCGCTTCTATGGTGCTCTTACTATATATCTGAATACACCACAAAGATTATGGAGAGGTGAAGCGGAAGTATTATCACTACTTTACAACTGGAAATACTAAGGCAGAGAGAATAAGGTCAAAATGTCCACTGCTTTTGGGTGCTCAACTTGAAGACCCCTCACGCCTGATTTTTTTAAGAGTACTTAAAAATTGTATATGTTCAAAGAATAGCTCCAATTGATCAGGATATAATCCACTTCTCCAGGGCAGCATTCAGCCATGAGGCCCTCTTTTCTCTTCTTGCAAGCTCCTGTGTCCTTCACTATATACCTTCCAACTTCTACAATGCACGAGGCAAGAGTTCTACAGATAAGAGACTCATTCATGACAGAACCTGACAATTCTGTGCACTGAATAAGGCAGAAGTCCTGTTGATAAAATAGTATGTGATCACGTAATTAAAGATTGTATCATAATGCATATGAACAAGAGGGCCAAATTAAATGTTCACAGGCAAACTTACTTCTGGCATTTCCTAAAGTCTGAGTTTGACTTTGCAACCTTAACGTTCTTTTAATGCAGTTTTTAAAATGTTATTGCCTAGGTTTTTAAAAAAGCAAACTGAAAAATTCCATCATCCATCCATCATATGGATCCCCACATGTGATACCAATAGGGTAGAGACCTCTACCACTTTAGACCACAGCACATACCTCTACCACTTGAGATAACAAAGTCAGTGGTTGCAGTGGTAGATTATCCTCTATGTGGACCAGCCACTAGAAGGGAATGACATACATACTTGCCAGTGGGTTTCACAGCTACTTGCTAGACACCATCTCGAGATTCAGGAATAATGGGTTCAGTTCCAGGTTCTGGAGGGGAGTGTGCTCTAGTAGTTATAAACCCTTCTGCCCCTGTGGCTCCAACTGTCCTGTCCAACCCTCTTGCTCCAATTCACTTGGCACGTGTCTCTGTCAATCTCTGCTCCTATATACTCCTGTCTCTCTCCTACTCTGTTCCTCTCCAGCTCCCTGGCTCCAGCCCCCTCCCTCTCTGTTCATCCCTACCTCCACGCCTCCCTCCATCAGCCCCTTCTGAACCTATCCATCTCCCCCCCTCAGCTCCTACCCCCATCTACTCCAGCTCCTTCCCCTCCCACTTTTCTCTTTCCCACTGCTCCTATTCTTCTTTTCTCCCCTCCATTGCATCTCACCCCTTCTACATTCCAGTCAGGTTGGTTCCTCCTTTTTCTCTTTGTTGCCTGAGCACTAGCATGGGATCACTGAGAGCAAAGGAGAATTCCTGTGAAGCTGAACATAGCGGACTTCAGCTACCAAGAAGTGCAACTGCAGGAAAAGTTCTGCTACAGCCTCTGCAGTCCTGGACTGAAACATGCCCAGCAGAGATGGAATCTGAAGAATTTAGCCACCAAACTCTTACAAGTCTCTACTGAGCATGTGAGAACTGTGATTTGGTCTGATTTTCATGGGGACAACAAAGCATGGAAATGCTAGAGCTTCTCAATCAAATAGTTATAAGAATATTTTAATATCTGCACAACAGTGTATTTCCCTTAACCTAATTCTCAGAAACAACTGAATTGTTTTAGCTGAAACTTTCAACGACAACAAAAATAAATCAGCCTAAGGCAGAAACCTGGCATGGAAAATTTCAGCCTGAACAGATTAAGTTTGGCAAAATTATAAGCATGGTCTTAAAATGGAAAGTGTCAGATTACCTTAACTATAGGTATTTCTATGGTGGTTCTTATAATTATAAATATCCTCTTCTGTGATTTGTATGTGAAATTTAGGCATTTGGGAACACACATGAAAATCTCAAAAGCTGGGGACCAAGATACATAAGACGTACTACTCTATTTGGACCCACATTTATGACCTTCTCTTCCATTTTTGGTTTCCATTGATTTCTCCTGTTGGCCTGATGTTTGAATAGGATAGTTTTCCACATGTTTTTATTGTGCTTTACTGAATTACTGTACCCCAAGAATCTTGGTGAGAGAACATTTTATAAATAAATTGATTATACTGAAAACCACAAAAAGGAAAATACATTTCCTGGTTGGGAAATTGAATGTTTAGAGCAAAGGAACAGACAAGTTAGGGATGAGGGATTTCTTTGGACATGATCTACAAATAAATAACCTGTCATTTCTGCTGACTTTAAGAGGAGTAGTAAAATGCAAGGGAGTGGGCTGTGGATTATACAAAGTGCCTTACAACAATGGGCCAATGCAGCAAGGTGATGCATGCAGATCTGCCCACACATATCACATTACAGGATTAAGGCCATGGTTTACCCTAGCAGCTATTGATTATAGAGATGGTTTCCAAAAGGCAAAAATGGGGCAGCTAGGTGCATAACTTTCACTGAAAGTCAATGGGTGCCTAACAATTACTTGTATCTTTGAAAATCTTTACCTATTTTTATTTGCCCAATTGTAATCAAAGATTTAAAAATAAAGTACTCAAATGGGAAACAAATTAGATTCCTACAGAAGATGTAACCAATATTTGTGAATCAGAACATTTCAAAATGTTGTTAGAAGGACATTCAGAATACTAGAGAGTTTTTAATGTGGTGAGAATAATTTCTTACACTAAAACAAAGAGTTTTTTTATGGTTAAAGCTCTTCATTTCTGACCAGCATGTTAAGAGGGGTCATACTGAAAATTGAAAAATTGTCACCATTTGTGATTCTGGCATTATGGGAGGTCATTTCTAAAGTTCATATACCACTTTTACTGCTGAAACATAACAGTGTGGATGGATTCATTCTTTTCCTCCCCAGACCACAACTTCCATTGTTTTAAAAATGAGGACATATTTAAATAAGTGATGTATTATAGTTGTTCTCACAGAAAATATTAATTTTCTTCAACATAATGATCACCAGCTCAGAAATTGACTTCAGCATTAGGGCCTTGATCTTGCTACCATTGAAGTTCATGACATTTTTTGTTCTGTCTTTACTGAAACCAGGATTGGGTTCGTATTTATTATTTTTTGGTTTATTTTCAGTTTAGCATGGACCACTCTTTTTAGAAATGTTTTGACATAAGGAGGCTCATTTATGTTACTGAGATAAATGCAAGTTGTGGTAAAGTTTTAGAGCCTACTTTTGCCCAGATTTTACTGACTCTTGATCCTAACCTCTACACTTCTTTCTGATCCCGCCTAAATTCCCATTGACTTCAGCGGGAGCAGCATAAGACGCTTATTATGATAAGGGTAGTGATCTAGGAAAAAGCGATATACAAAAGGAGAGAAATAATAATTTCTGAATAAACTACATGCAAAAATTCATATAATTTACAGGATGCTTCTTTTTTTCCCACAGAGATACTCTGTGCCTCTAAGTATTAATAAAAAAATAAAAAATGATTTTGGAAGAGTAAAACAGTACTCTTTGCATAGAGATATCATTAAATAGCATACCTTATTGAATACTTACACACAAATATTAAGCCTCCAAGAAACATCAGAGCAATAGCAGCACCACCAAGTGTAGTCATTCCAGGTGCGAAAGGCTGGACTGGTATACCAGGATTAGTATATACAATAATATCAGTATATCCGAAACTAGTATCAGGTGTAACAATACTACCACCAATAGTGACCTGGCTACTACCAATCGTCACAACATCCGTAGCTTTTTCGATAATTCTTTGTGTAGCACCACTAGTACACATCAGGCGGCTATCACAAAGACAGGCTTGCAAAGGAATTCTCTGTGGTCGTTCACATCTTCTGCCTTGGTTGTCTATCATATGGACATAGATGTCATAAATGAAAAACTCGATATTTTGAGTTCTCAGTTCTGCAGAGTAATCTTTTGAAAAAAAAAAGAATAATTTAAATTAAGAATTCTGCTTTAAATTTTCTCTTTTCTAGACCTTTTGTGGCAATTCATTATTATGGTGTTTACAGTACAGAATATAAAGATTGAGAATAAGATGATACTCTCATGCTGAACCTGCCTGGGTTTCTGCCCTGGCTCTGCTGCTGATCTGCTCTGTGATATTGGGCAAGTCACTTCACTTGTCTGAGTTTAAATAGACAAGACAGACAAAGGATAGAAGCGAAAGTAGACTAAGTTCTTTGGGATAATGATTACTCTTACTATGTATTTGTGTAATTCCTATTACATTGAACCAGTTGGGGTTCTGGGTGCTATTATAATATAAATAAAATAATGTATATTCAATTCAAAATTTACACTGTGTTGTTTGGTGTAACATGGTTCTCCTATGGACCCACCTTCTTGGCAGGTTTTGACTCTTTGGAAGATGCTTAGTGAACCTTCCCGACTATGTTGCGAGTGTGGTTTATTAACTCCACCCTGGAGATAAAGAAGATGGAGTTAATAACTCCACTGAATGAGAAATCTAGGGAGTTGGGCTGAGACATTCTATGAGAAGAAAAGCCAAGCCTGGAAAGTAAGCTTGGTGTGGAGATTATTTTGAAGTGACTTGTTTATAACCCCCCCATCCCAAAAGGGGGTGATTTGACCCTCTACAAAATATGTGGACTTGTATTTACAGCATGGTACAGCATGGTGTGTGAACACCACTTGCTCTCAGTCACTCTTTAAGTCAAGTGATATTGTTTCCAATCCCTGGTTGGATGTCTTATATAGCTAACTGAAAGAGTAATCTGTGACTATTACAATTTAAAATAGAATCTGAAAACCACACTATAATTTATGTAACTAATGTATTAAACTAATGTAGGGGACACTGCTTCCATTAAAGTCAGTGGCAAAAAACTTCAGTGAGTTCAGGATTGTAGATTGTAATACAAATTGTATTTGCAATTCTAATATACTCATTTCATAAATCAAGTATTCTGTTGAGCAAGAAATTCATGGATAACATCATATAATTAATACATTTGGGATTTTCAAAACAAAAGAATTACTAGATTAGCTTTAGACCCTCTTCAGCTATACATCCTATACACCATAATTAAAGTGCAGCAAAATAAAATCAAAAGCTTAGCTGTCCCATGGAATCTTCATATAGGTTTATATTTTAAAGCTAATACTTTTAAATAAAATGCTAATAATGAGCCTCTTTCTCATCTTACACAGTTGAAAATCAGGAGCAACTCCAGTTAGTCAATGAACTATACCAATATAAAAACTATTCAAGTGAGTTCAGAACGAGGCCCAATAACTGTATTGTTCATCTTAATTTCTGTTAGATGCTTGATTATCATTGTCATCAATCTTACAAATAAACAAGCAAGCAAAAAAACCTTAAATGAGTTTTTATTTCTATGACTTATTATGTTATAAAAATTTAACTTTACTCACCATCTATTGGGCTAATACTCCATGAACTTCTTGAAGGCTGATTAACTATGATATATGTAAAGGGAGGACTATATAGACCACCATTCAGATCTTTTGTTGTGATAACAACTGTTGGAGAACTCATACATACTTTTCTCATTTCAGTACTAAGAGTTGGACAGTTATAGTTGGAATCGTCAACTGTAAGCACAATGGTACCAGTGGAAGTTTTTGCAGGAACATCTGTCAACAATAATTGGTGTTAAAGAAGTATTCAAGGGGTTGTAAATTTTCTTAAAATTTCTTACAGTTACAATTCAAGAATCAAATTTCTAACTTAACCCAAGCCTAACTTTATTTGTTCACACATTGATGGTGTGCTAATTAAAGTGAAGGGGTCCAAATTTGCTCTCAGTTACTCAGGTATAAATCCAGAGTAACACCATTGACTTCAACTGATTTAGCACCCATTAAAGTCTCTATGAAATCAATGGGGCTAGTTGCACGAATAAGTAAAGATTTGAAGGAATGGACGTCACTTTGGACTTCCATGGATGTAAGTGAAAACAGAATTTGGCTTCACAACTAAAGATGGTTGAATAATAGAGAAAAAATTATGTGCATTTGTTTCTGATTATTTTTTTAATTATGGGAAATTTTCAAAATTTTTCCAACTCATTGTTCACAACTGAGAAACACAGGCCACATTAATATCCCAAATCAAACTTATTTTGCAACTATTTGCTCCAGAAGCTAGAGCTTTGGACTGTTCAGTAGTATATTTGGAAGACATATCCCCATTTTCGATGGCAATGCTTTGTAATTAGAATCCTTGCTGGTTCTAAATCTTAAAATGATGGTGATTATCATTTATTATTTCAGAGCTATCAAAACACTCAAATCCTCCATGTCTTCAAAGGTGGCAGCCATAAGAATAAATAGCACTCTAGTCTTTGGATGCAGTACTAGCTGAGTTTAGAAGGCCTGAGCTCAGGCCTACCTAAGGTTGATTGATGCATATGTGTTAGTCAAACCTGATCTTAACTAACACTGGAGGGAAGGAAACTAGTTACATAATTTTTAGAACATCCTACACCTGCTAATCTTACTCATGTGTGATCCCCTTGAAGATACTCTAGTGAATAATGGTTTGCAGAATCAGACCTATATTAGGGCTAGTCAAAAATTTTCCATCTAAACTGATTTTCAGTGGCTAATTGGGTTTTCAGCTAAAGAGTGGCTGTGCACAAATCTCAATTTTTCATTAAATATTTCAGCCAAAAACTGAAAACTTTTGGCTGAAAATGAGAATTGCAGTGCCTTCGGGTTTGTAGTTTGCTCCTCATGCCCCATTCTTCTCTATGGGAAGGAATACCCAGCTGGATGACATATCCCACAATACATCAGAGCCAGAGACTCCATGATGGTCAGCTTCTTCTCATCAACAAGGAAAGTATGATGCATTTTGGGAAATGTAGTCCAGCTGGGGATCCCAGCCCATACAGAGGAATAAGGGACATAAGGAACAAACCTCTTTTCCCATCAAATACGAAACCTCCCATTTTTGGCTGAATTATTTTGGCTTTCCCGTTTCTGTTGAAAAATCAAAATTTTTTTTGAAAATTTTTGATGAAAATTACAGTTCTTTTCATTTTTTTTGTTGAAGATTTCCATGTGAAAACACTTGACTTTGGACCAGCTCTATCTTATACTTTTTGTTCAGAGAAATAGCCTTAATAGGATAGGAGACCAGTATTATAGGGCCAGGACAATTCTATAAATAAATACAAAACGACAAAGGGTAAATCTATTTTCTTACCTCTTGTAATAGCCAGCAACTCTGCTCTGTACAACCCGTTGACTATATAGGATGACTCCTTATCAATAATTTTCTTCAAAGTGATTTCACCAGTTCTGGAGTTGACGCTGAACCAGGCAGCTGGATCACGTCCCATTACATATCTGTTTTTGGTTTACAAAAACTGCTCAGGATTCTGTTTAATGTAAAGTACTACAAACATGAAAGTAACAGACACTCAGCTGGTATAAATCAGCGTAGTTTCATTGGCTTCAATGGACATACAGCAATTTCCATCAGCTGAGGATGTGGCCTCAAATTTTGTTTTTAATGCGAAAATTATTAATTTAACAGTTATATTGAAATAAAGTTTAATGTGTTGGAGAAATACAAATATACTAACAGGTTTTATAAACTATGACATTGCATAGGAGTACAATGTTCATTACAGCTTTAAAATATATCTTACAGCAGGCTTCACACTACCTTTCCTTTATCCAGTATAATTAGCATGATAGAAAATTGGCCATATAATACAAGGATAATTCTATTCAGGAGATCTGGTGATATTTTAAACCTTGCAAGCAGACCTCATACAATTTGTCACCAGAATCCACTAGTATAAACTCATTACACTGTAATATACTGCTACATATTTGTTAATTTTAAAATAATATTTGTCACTTTAAGATTCTTCCATGTACGCTAAAGTCCAAGTTCTATAGTCCTTAATTAGGCAAATATACCATTGGCTTCAAAAGGAGATTTGCCCGAATAATACCTGAGTATGGATTGAAGGATTTGGCCCTATATTTCCCCATATCTATGCTGTTGTTAACATGATATCCCAGTCTAATAGTAACATAGGGCCTAATTCTGCAAACCTTTCCTAACACCAGTTAGTACCACTGAAATCCCATTGAACAGGCCTCTAGTAGTATGATATCACATCATATAGTTATATGACTTTGTATGTTAGCATCTGTTCTATGGAAAATTTCCAAACTCTCTCTTTCTTCCTATATATGTAAGTTTGTATGTATTTTGGTAAATATATAGGCACTAGGAACTAATCCTGCTCCTATGGAAATCATCTGCAAATTATCCTGTTGACAATCTCTATGTATAGACAGACACAAAGTGAAATAAATTGCAAAATTACTACTGATTTCAACAGGAATAAATTATAGGTAGGGTGACCAGATGTCCCAATTTTAAACTGACAGTCCCGTTTTTGGGGACTTTTTCTTATATAGGCACCTATTATCCCCCACCCCCTGTCCCATTTTTTCACAGTTGCTATCTGGTAACCCTAATTATAGGATGAGCTGGTAGTGTCTTCTATATTTAAGCTACTATTATTTTCTATTATAAAAAATTATTGTGATTTAAAAAAATTTCTTCTTATTATTGAGAAACTAACACCTACATTGTTTGCAGCAGACCTTTCAAATTTGGCAGGGAGAAAACCCCCAGCCTAGATCAGAGACTTTCGTTGTCTAATTCATTTCTATTCAGGGTCAGCTCAGTTATAAACTGTTAGGCACGAGCATTTCCCCCCCTCTTGCATTTAAGTCTCAGGAAAATTTGGACAGCTTCGCAAAATAACATGCAACTAAACAGGAAGGTTCTAAAGAGCTGGGCCCTTGCTGCCACCAAAGCACTTCACTGAAAATGCCTGGCAGCCGCCAAAGAACAGGGAAGTAGGGAGAACACCTGGCATGGGCTCCCCTCTTCCAAATTCCCCACTTCATGCTCCAGACCCAGTACATGTCCTAGCAGCCCTTCTCGTGGCACAGAAAAGGGAAGGTGCCCCTCACTTCCCAGGAAGTGTGAGAAAAATTTGGGCTGGGCTCCCCATTACCACCTCTTGGACCCAGGGCATATAATCAATAGTACATTCTTGGGACAAGTTTTTTCCTTCTGTAGTTTAAGTAGTAGAATTCTGTGCTGCAGAGATAAAAATCCAAGGTTCACCTGCTGATGATACTTGAGGGGACGTGGATAGTTGCAATTGTTCACATAATATAATTTATTTTTATATTTTTCTAAAAAGGAAATTACAAAAAAGCCTCTTTTTTAAAAGAGAGTTATTTAGATTGCAAAATCAAGCACACAAAAGTTAGGAGATGCCAGATTCATGGTTGCCTGTGCAAACTTATTTTGACCCCATTTGTACATATGTGTTATGATATAGTTTTTAAATACATGATCTCATACTATTTTTCCCATAAGACTGTAGCCTCCTTCAGTGAATAGACTGGATGCACAAGGTACTAGAATTAAGGATTCTTGGGTGATCACGACACCTACATTTTCTAACTTTCGAGTACTTGACTTCGCAGAATGTATGTTTTTTAATGTAGTTTTTTGAATGTAATATATTATAAATCCTCAAAGGACAAACAATTGGATCAGACCAGATAATCTCATGTGACTAAAACTGATTTAGCACCATTGCTTTCCTAGCAGCTAATATTCATTAGGACCAGCCAGCTAGACATTGGCTGGGGAAGGTCCCATACTCATGAAACTATTTGAATTGTCTTTGGCAATACAGGGATGTGATGAATACAAAACTGCCTCTTTGGAATACACATTGCTGTTTTAGAAATGAAGAGACAATACTGTTGCTGACTTTCCTATATGCTTCGTTTAAAATGTATCTGTTACCATTTAGGATGAAACATTTTCAAATTATTTAAATGGTTATTTATTGCTTTATTTATTTAGTTTTTGAAATCTTTTTTGTTTTGAAATGTGCATCCGTCTCAGGCTCTGATTCTGTTCCAGAGTTGGAATAGAGGATTCCTTCCTCTCCCTGGGTATTCAGGTGCTCACATTATTATTCAGGCTGGATGCTGGGAGAGGATGTTGCTCACAGAGAGTAAAGACAGTCTTACCTGACATTTGATGCAATTTTTCCAGTTTCCTCATCAGTGGCTGTATATA
Source organism: Dermochelys coriacea (assembly GCF_009764565.3). Lineage (NCBI taxonomy): Eukaryota > Metazoa > Chordata > Testudines > Dermochelyidae > Dermochelys > Dermochelys coriacea. Next base: position 78,475,067 of record NC_050069.1, read on the forward strand.
CTCCAACAACGTAATTAGACATGGCAGCTGTTGATAAGCTTCTTGGCAGAAAAAAGCTCATTGAAGATGGCCTAAAGCTTGGTGGTTCAATCACATTTTTTACATTTATTATTAGGCGTGTTCCACTAACTTGATACTGAGAAACAACTGAATGGTGGAATGCAGCTTTGTTTCTAACACCAAAACTCAGTGGATAACTTTGCAAGTATTCATAATTCAGTGGCTAAAAATGTTAGAAACAAAGAAATAGGAACTTAGTCAAATCCATAAACTCTCAGTTCATTCATTAATTTTAGATGAACGAACACCCCTCTATTCCCAGTGGATACTCTCTCTTACTGTCGTTAGAAAGGGATGTCCTTTGACTGGACAACAGGGAATGAGAGAAGTCCAAAACACATGCATGACAAGGATGGGGGCTGCCCCCACCTTTGGTTCTTTGCAAAGGTGGTTGGGGCCAGCTAATTCACTGCTGTGTGGCCCCTTTTGTCTATTGAAGCAAGCCCAGGATTTTTGAAAGCCACTTACTCTCCAGCTGGGAAGGTATTTTGAGTCAGGGCTGTCTGGGGGAGACCTGCAAAAGGGTCTACAGCTAGGAAGCCGTTAAAGTTAAAGCTGAGCAGGATCCCAGGACCAGATGCCTGTCCTGCTGAACTCAAACTACACCAGAACACAACTAGTAAAGCTTAGGAATCCAACAGGGTAGACACAATCCCAGCTGCAGCACTCCAAAGATGTCAACAGGAGCAGCCAGGCTGCTTGCCTCATTGCTAACAGCTTGCCCCAGCTCCACTACAGTAGAACTCTTACACTGTGAAGGAGGGAGTTGGAGTATACCTGTCCTGTAAAGCTCCTAAATGTTATGAGGGGTTCTGATCCAGCAGACTTAGCAGGAGCAGGAACTCCTCTTCAAGTCTTTTTCTGCAGCTGATATTTTTCTTTGGCCTCCTTGCTATTCTAGTTCTTTCTATATTACTCCTCCAAGCCTCTGTCGGGTCTTTTATGTGCCACAAAAAAGAGATTTATGTAGCTGCTTTACAAAAGGGGAGGATTATGTGAGTATTTGCATAGTCACATAATCACATAGTACATGGGGCTTTGCTCAGAAAACTATTATTCTATGTATAGTCTAAATTTAGTTTTCTAATTCTAAAAACAAAATATTTATGCTCCTATAGAGCATAGATAAGTCATATGCTTTAAGACAAAGCACGTATAACTATTAATAGGGGGAACCTAAAGAAAAAATCCATATTCAAAATACTATGCTTAATCAAAGTTATATTAAGCTGAAAAAAGCCAAGACATATAAAGTTAAAATTGACATCTCTTTTTTACTCTTTGTTTTTGCCACAGTGGCAGGAAGGAATGTTAGCCTTAACTTTTATTTTCTTTGCTCTTGCCAATGTTTATTGCTATATGAATAGCATATAGTGGCTATGTAAACCACAGATCTGGTAAGGAACATGAATAGGGGCATCAAAAGCAAACTACCTGCACAGCGTAAAGACAAGGAGAATACAGTCATTGGCACTATAGGGAGTGTCCTGATGAGAGGCTCTCTCATGGAGGCATAACATGCGCATCCCTTGCCAAGGGTTGCCAGTCAGTGTGAGATAGTTGTGGGACCATAGCCCCTTCCCCGGTTAGGCTCTTTGAGGAATATCTATCCAGCTCCACTCTCAGCATAGGATTCTCTTGTATCTTATACAAAAGGAGTGCATGATTTGGGGTTCCCTTGCATTTAAATACACCCCAGAATCTGGCCCTTAATGATATAGAAATGTCATTTTAAAATCTGTGAATTATAATACTTATACATCCTTACCTTAATAACCCTCAGAATACCTTCATTAGTTGCTGGATCTGTTACAAATTCAAAGCAGTTGTCTTCATTGCCAGATATAAAGAAAAATTCTGCCAACCAGTTGTCCGAATACTGTTCATCAGCATCTATAGCTTGTATCCGTAGCAGTTCTGAACTGAGTGAATTTTCCACAATATTTGCTGAATACTAGAATGACAAATGCACACTCTGTTAACAAGCACTGAAAAGATATTTTGTAATGAAGAAGCACTATAGAGAAGCATATGTTGGTTTTACATTTCTGAAATATGTTATCTTCACAATCAACACTAGTTGTGAAAATATCATGTGCCCCACATAGGGTGTGGTTCTGATTGCTGATTCAAATGTGTGTATTGCCTCAGATGTCTGTGAAATCATCCTGGGTGAAGTCAATGGGGGTTTTCCATGAGTAAGGACTGAAACAATCCTGCAGATGGACCTAATTTGTCCCCCACTTCATATGTATGAACAACCACTGTAGCTGGTTTCATGAGATGCAAAAGGAACCTGTGTATTTGTCATCAGAATTGTGTGTGTAGACCAGAGGCACTGACTTTTGCCAGTGGGTGTTTTTGAAGAGGTGTGTGTGTTTGGGGTGTGTGTGCAAATTTTGGGGGTGAGGCTATTTTCAGCATATTTATACACTTCTTTCATATTCTAGTTATTTAATGACAGGTTTCAGAGTAGCAGCCGTGTTAGTCTGTATTCGCAAAAAGAAAAGGAGTATTTGTGGCACCTTAGAGACTAACAAATTTATTTCAGCATAAGCTTTCGTGAGATACAGCTCACTTCATCGGATGCATTTAATTATTAGTTATTTAATGTGTCTATCATTGGTATCTTTACTATTTTAATAATGATTCAATTGTTATGAACTACATAATTACATTATCATGAATTACAGTGTATTAAGATCATTGCAATCATGTATAAGCTGTCTTCACTAACAGTTTAAAGACATTATGTCTCACTGTAGCTTTCTGGATGAAACTGTCAGCAGTCTTATTTACATCTAGGTTCCCTGATGTTATTTTGATACACGTTAAGGACAGCTACGTTATTCGGTTCCGTCTGTCCCATTGATGACTGGAGATAATTTTTAAGTCTTCTGAAGCAGGAGAATGAGTATTCCACAGTTCAGGATGATACAGGCACAGTGGGAAGGATTCTTATGAATTTGCAGTACCTGGAAACATATGGCTGCTACTCTGACACAAGTGCTTCCAGAGTACTGCAAATGACTCCAAGATGCTTATGCCCAAATAAATTTTTTAGTCTCTAAGGTGCCACAAGGACCTCATTAGTCCCCTGATACAGACAAATACGGCTACCACTCTGAAACCTTTCTTTATGGGTAACAGCTAAATTAGGCACCATCCTTTTGTATGTATAGTTGGGATTATATTTTGCCATGTGCATTACTTTGCATCTATCATTGAATTTCATTTGCCATTTTGTTGCCAAGTCACCCAGTTTTGTGAGATTCCTTTGTAACTCTTTTCAGTCTGTTTTGGACCTAACTATCTTGAATAATTTTGTATCATCTGCAAACTTTGCCACCTCACTGTTTACCCCTTTTTGAAGATCATTTATGAATATGTTGAACAGCAGTGATCCCAGACCAGTACAAGCCCCTGGGCGGGGGGGAGAGAGGGGAGGAGTACCTATATTTACTTCTCTCCAGTCTGAAAATGGACCATTTATTCCTACCCTTTGTTTCCTATCTTTTAACTGGAGTGCCTGGGAATGCTTTCAGGATCATCTAAAAAAAAGAAAAGCAGTACTTGTGGCACCTTAATTTAATTTAATGACAAGCCTTTTGTTATCTTAATCACCCTGCCTCTGTTTATAAACAAACTCTCTTGCTGCAAGGGCAGAAGTTGTTAGCAGCACAGAACTCATCACATTCTATACTCAAGCTCTGACTTCTGGGTGCTGAGCATCCACTATTTTTTCCCCCTGGGTGCTCGACCCAGGAGCACCCATGGAGTCGGTGCCTATGCTGTAGACCATGGGTCAGCATGTGGAATGCTTACCTATGTTGGTGAACACTTGGTCATGTGAATAGTACCTTTTTGATAGGACTATTCATAGGAGCAAGTTCTCCCCAGAATGAGTAAGGGCTTCACTGGTTATCTCTGTGATGTTAGGGCATAGAAATGTTAGTGATGTTACTTTTGATGGGAAAAAACTTACTGAACTCTGTGAAAGAGTTGGGAAATTATCATTGACATCAATAACTTTAATAGCACAAGTACAAAAGGAGGAGATTCCATCTGCAGCTCCATCACGGTCTGAGGCTTTCACAACAAGAGAGTAGCTGCTATGTTGCTAAATTGGAAAGAAAAATGAACACATTATTTACAAGTAAAAACATAATGAATTTCTTGCTGCTCTTTTCAAATATATCAATTTGTTATAGATACAAATATTTGCTATAATACAGTAAAAAACCCATAATGTATCTATGTATTATAAAAAATAAAGCCTTTTCAATCTTCTATTTCACTTTTGTAACACTAAATACATTTCTCTCTCTCTCTCTCTCTCACACACACACACACACACACACACACACACACACACACACACACTTTCTTTCAGACTGAATATTAACATAATGAAACTTTTACCTCTCTGTCAAGGAAATTTGCTATATGAACTTCTCCAGTATGTTTATTTAGAATAAACATTGATGCACCTGCAGGTTCCTGACTCTCTATCTTGTAGGCAATTTTGGAATTCAAGTGATTTGGTTCATCTGCATCTGTGGCAATTATTTTCATCACCAAAGTAGCTAGGAATTAAGACAATATCACTTAAATTGGCATAAGAGCCCTATTTTGTTAATTTAAACTACTCAGCAAGACAAGCAGGCATAAAAACAAGAATAAAAAAGGAATAAAAACAACATAAAAAAGAATTATATTACCTATAAGGAGCTATGTTTAGTTTCATTTACTAAGAAAATAATAGAAAGTACTTAATTTAGTAAAAGGGTGGCTGTACTTATTCCAAGTGAAATCTATAGTTTTGTGATTATTAACATTATTTATGCTCCATGGAAGTGGTTATCATAATGTGAAAGCAGGAGTTTGGAAACTTATATCATCAGTGAATCTTTAAAAAGCTAAAATCAGGATTGTAAACTATTTATGATTTTTCCCACATTAAGTGATTTTTATTTAAAGATGAAGAGATATGTTAGCAACCCTAGTATTTTGAAATGCCAGCAAATAATCTCACAATAAATTAAGTATTGTGTTGTTTGTTGCAGATGATATACTGCACATATAATCACACTATATTTTTAAAATTGCATTCTGATCTCACATATACATGTAGGCTGCATAAACATTGATGTTAGTTTAGAATAACATAGTAACAACAAATTCAAAGTTTGTTTTAATGAAATCATGAAAATCAGACTTCATTCACCCTGAGGTTTTTTGGAGAACATCTTCATATTCAGTAGTTTATGTTGATGCCTTCCTGGAATTTTGTATATGCATTTTACTTTGCAGTATTAATTACACCAAAATATGCTTCCATATTTGAATCTATCAAATGAGTTAATTTTATTCACAAGGCTTTAAACTGGACAGCTGGGTTTTAAGTTTCCTTAGGATAAAATTTTGCCTTTACTTTTAATGGTTAAAGTAGATGAACTTTGAAATTCTATGACCTGAGTTATGCAGGAAGTCAGACTAAATGATCACAATGGTTCATTCGGACCTTTAAAAAATTATGAATACATGACAGGAAGTAGGGGGAGTTCACTGATTTTGTGGCTGTATGTTATCATAGTTGTTGATATCATATGGTTAAACAAATTGCATCATTTTGTGTAATGGGACATGGTAGGAGGAAAAGAATGGGGGCATTTGAAAGAAATCCATGTCCCTAAGCAGGCTTATAGCACATAGTGTGGAGCTGTGAAGGGGAACAACCACTTTGCTCTCAACCATCCTCTCCACCCACTCAAGGATTGCCAGGAGGGGAAACGGAACTGACAAAGCCATTAGGTGTCCCCTAGTTTCCTGCTTGGTGCATGGTACAGATATGGCAATATGTCCCTTTTTCATAGGAGGGGAGAGAATGCCGGAAGAAGCAGACTCTCCCCCTTTCATTTATTGACTTCCAGGGCTTGACTTCACTGCCTTGTGTTAGAATATGACTTGTGAATAGTTGAGTAAGTAAATGATGTTTCCCATAACATTGGGATCAATATAGACATGGACAAGTTGTGGTCAACATTGTATCAGCTACTTATGGCTAAACCAGGTCACAGTAATCAATTACTTTTAAAAAAATGCTTTCTTAAAAAAGCATTACAAATTAAGACCACGTGAAATAACTTGCAGGATTAGGGCCTAACAGAAAAAAGGTTCTGAATTCTTCTAATATAAAAGTTGGATATATAATATAAGTGTCCATAATTTAAAAAGCAGTAAGTGGTTTTCATCAGATTGGTTTTAAGTCACAGCATGGGGCTATCACAAAGTCAGGGCTTTGAACTTTCAAATCTATAGTCATGTGAGTAATCTTTATAGTCCCATTCAGTTCAATGATACTAATGATGTGTGCAAAGATTATTCACATAAGTAAGGTCAGTAGGAATTCTCTTGGTCGTAAGCCCTTTGCTTAGTAGGAAGAGTTTGCTGTATTAGGACGTTACTTTGCATTTGCCAACATCAGCCACATTTTAGTTATACAAATACATTTTCAGATTAAGACGTAGAGGAAAAGGGTATTATATTTACCCTCAGAAACAAGTAATCAAACTTAAAAAGAAAAAAAAAGAACCCATTTCCCTAAAAATTTCTAAATGTGAAAAGAATTACTTTGAGAACATTATGAGCAGCTGAAAAAAAGCACGGTAATTGTCTTGCAGTTGCCACTATTGCTATGGCGACTTACAGTTGCTGTAATACATGCACAGAATAGTTACTTACTCTCCATAGAACTTTCTTCAATAGATCCCATATACGTAGCTTGTGAAAATATTGGAGAATTGTCATTTATATCCAGAACTCTGACTCGAAGTTCAAGAGGCGGTTCTAAATCTATACCAGTAAGTGCATGTTTAGCAAAGCAGCGAATCTGGATAAAGAGGGTTACAAATATATAATAATTGAAAAGAAGAAGAAACAAACTCAAATTTTGAAAATAATTATGAATTGAAACTTCCCTTCCCTCTCTGTCAGCATTCATCAAAAAAAGGCATGAAGTAAAAAAGAAAGGAGAATATACTGTGCTAATAAATGGATTGTACAACACTTACAACAAATACTGGGGTCAACTCTCGATCAACTATTGATGTTATATTAATTTCTCCAGTTCTTGAATTAACAACAAAGATCCCATAAGGTGGCTGATCAATCCCTATTCCAGAGATGCTGTATACAATTGGCTGATTTTCTTCACAATCTGATCGAATCTACAATAATAGACAAATGGAAAATATTATGTTTATTACAGTTTACTGAGAACACAAGTGATGGCTTCTTCCCTCAAAAAATCATACAGAATTCTCAGTTACTCTCATCTTACTTTCCTCCCATGCCCCACATATTGCATTATGCCAGAATTCTCTTTAACATGGTGGGCTGGATGTATCCCCTTAGAGCATTCTAGTGCTGCTCTTTCAGGATATGTCTACATTGCAATTAAACATCCATGGCTGGTCTGTGTCAGCTGACTCAGACTTGTGGGGCTTGGGCTGTGGGGCTATAAAAGTACAGTGTAAACATTTGGGCTTGGGCTGGAGCCTGGGCTCTGGGACCCTCCTGCTCTTCTGCCCCATTGCCTCCCTGCACACTAGTCAGACACCATCCCAATGCTTGCTCTCAGGGATTCCTCAAAGTGGGTGGGGAAAGAGAGTGCCATTATGAAGTGACAGTGTAGCTGGCATCAGACAGAATCTATGCTGCACTTCCAAAAAATGGAGCAGCATTCATGCTCCATTTGTGCTCTAGGAGGCCTCTGTACTGCCCCAAGAACACTCAGTACCACAATCTAACCCACAGCTTTCTGATCTTATGTGGGTATGGTTATCGCAGTAGAACCAGCAGCTCTAGAGCTCCTTCCCTCTCTTATTCTGCCTTTTTTCTTTTGGACAGTCTAGGCAAAATTTATATTTGAAGGTCTCCCCCAATTAGCTCAGTTAGGTCTCTAGCTTTATCAGTTTTTCTTTGCAACATACTTTCTAATCAATAAACAACACTTACTTTGGCAATTGGATTCCTCCTTGAATTATCTTCTCCTTCCCTACAAGCTGCAGCAAATTTAACCCATTCCCGTTTTTGTCTTCTGAAGGTTTTCCATCGTGCCACACCATTTTCATTCCATTCTTTCACCTTAGATAGAAAGAGTTCCAGTGTCACTATGACAAGCAGTCTGAATACACTTATAATAAATATAGACTGGTAGAATTTTAACAGTGTAAGGTACGGAAGACAGTAGATAGTAAACAGTATGAACATTAATCTAGACTAATGGTCTGTTTATAAAGCTTCTAGTCCCAGAGCCTAAGCCTGCACATCTTTACTCTTGCAAGTTCTTGCTCATGTGAGTAGTCCGCTGACTTCAATAAGACTAGGAGTTTGCAGGACCAGATCTCTTTCCTTAGCAGGTCACAGTTAAGTATTTTTTTCAAGTTGTATGGTCCAAAAATATCTTAGCTTACAAAAATCTTTCAATTCTTTATTTCATTTTTAATGATAGTTACATTTTTCATTGTTCAGAAAATCTGCTCTTTAATAATAACTATTTTAATAAACATATTACCTCTACGTGAAATCCAGTGCTGAAATCCAAGAATACCTGCAAATACAGAAATACAATTAGTCCAATACAAAGGTTGGGTATCTTTCACTGACAAATCTAAGAAAAATGTACTGAGCCATATTCGGCACTCAATCTGTGTGTTCCACACAAGGAGTTCTGCATGTGAAACAAGTAGATATATCCTGAAAGGAGCTGCCCAGATGATGAAATTCTTCTTGTTGATAAAAAGTCTGAGTAATCTGGCATTAAGTGGGTAAAATGTGGGATTGAGAGAGCAAAACCCAGTCCCTACATGCCATTAGGGCACGGGGCTGCAGCAATACCCCCTCCCTCATGTGCTACCCTAGCACATCCATGACACTTTGTGAGGAGGCTGTAGAATTGCTATCAATGCTTGGGCATTCCCCTCACACGTGCCCCCTTTCTAGCCTGCTACCATCACTGCTTTCTGTGCCTCTTCTGTACAGCTTCAATGTGGGGCTTAAATGGTATGGAGGGCTTTGTGTTAGCCCTCACATCAATGTGACTTTACCTAGATTTCTTTTCTAGTTTGGATTAAAGGAGCAATTTCACAATAGATAACTTATGAGCATGTGTTAAATGGTTTGATCACAACTAGTAATAATTTCAGAATGTAAACACTCCAGTTAAGAACTGTGATGTAGCCACAGAAGCTATACAACCAATGGTGCAACACTGCTCCCATTTCAATCAACGGGAGATTTGCCATTTACTTCAGCTGGAACAGGCACTTCAGTGGGGCTATTTGCCTGGATAAGGTGAGCAGAATTTTGTCCTAATGCTACAAACAATGTTCTGGGCTTAGTTTTTTGTTGAAAAAAATAATCAAAGGAACACAAAGCAAAGAGGAACAAAGAAATTAAATTGATCAGAAGAAGGGGTGCTAGTGCCATCATTTTTTATCAGAGAATAATAAGAAAAAACAAAAGCTAGTTTATTCCATCCTTCGAGAGGGAACTCCTCAGCAAAGGCTCTTTCTGTAAAATTAAAAATTAAGAGCCAAGTATGTCTTATTTCTTGTATGGGAAATATGTCATTTCAATAAATCATGGTGATTTGAAGGGGAACAGGAGGAAGATAGTTCAATGCACTTTTTTCCCTTTACTAAGCAAGATATTCTGATAAAATCAAAAGCAAAGGTTAAGCATTTCACTGATTTACACCCTGTATAAAATCATTGACATCTCTGGGTTATATGGGGGTAAATCATTATGGGACTTGCCTGATGTATTAAGCCTCCCTCTTCCTGATGCATCAATTTGCATTCCCCAGCCTTAAATCCACCACACATATAAAACATATAACACAACGGTTAATCTTTTCCATTTCTTTACATCTTTATTTCAGTCCTCTACCTAACTTAATTACTCACCAATGTTTATATATTAAAATAATTTGGGGTTATATATGTTTATATATCAAAACAATGACTGTTCTGTCAAATACTAATCATGTCAAATATATAGCAAAATACTTTTTACACATTTTGTAGGTTAGATATAACATTTATTCTAGAAATAGGACAATATCAGCTTTTTAGTATCTAAAATAAGAAAAGTTTTCAACATTGTAATAACTGACTTATAAATAGGCACAAATGGAGCTGCCCATTTAGACTTGGTAAAATGGGCTACTAAGAAATATGATACATAAACTTTAGTTTACAATAAAAACAAGGAGCTGACAATCTTAATGTTCTCAATAATTCATCACATAACAGGGGCAGAGTGAACTATTTGTAAAAACCACAGGACTGAGTAATGGAGACCTGTATTCCAGTCCTGATATTATTATGGTCTTGTACGACTTTGAACAAGTTACTTACGACTCCATCTTGCATAGGTCGACATTAAGGTTGTGAGAAAGAGGTGCTGAGACATCATGAGAGCTGCTAAGGATAATGGCCTGATTGCTATTGAAGTTAGCTGGGCAAGTAGTATAGAACTGGGCTGTTAGGGCCAGATCCTACTTCCACTGAAGTCAAAGACATTCATTGATTTCACTGGAAGTGAAAGCTTAAAGTTTAAAGGCTGCCAACAATTTTATATTTAGAAAAAAATATGAAAATCTTTTCTTCCTCTACTTACCTTCTAAGACCCTGAGTCCAGGGATCAGTGTTTTCCTTGCAAGAACTGATCACAACACAAACATTTAAAACCGAGTATTGTGTTCTGCTTTAGCATTGCTGATGTCTTCAACTCCTGATGCTGTGGCACAGAATCCTAAGCTTTATCCTTGGCAGGTAAGTGAAGGATAAACTATTTTTCAAACATTTTTTTAGAAAATTAAATTTATATTTCATAATTGTCTGCTCATAATTTAGAATCCTAATGTATTTTTTAAATTAAAAAATTGAAACCTCTTCTTTAAATGTGCATAAACAAAATTAAATAAAAAATTATCTGGCCTGATCTGATTCTGTGAGAGTGGGTTTCTTAAAGAAAGAATTACAAGACAAGGTCCCAGATTTTTTTTTTAAGAGAGATTTATTGGTGTAAAGGCTGCAATTGTTCTTACTAGATTCATTCCAAAGTTCACACCTAGATCAATATACTGGCTTGGTTTAAGTATAGGCGGATAGACTCTGCATTACTCTTCATATGAGAAGTTCTTACTTATCTGGATGTTTCCTTTAAGTCAAAGAGATTAAGTTCTGGATGGAAAGCCCAGGGAAGTAAATGGAAAGATTCCCATGGAGTTTAGTGGGCTTTGGATCAAGCCCTAACTGAATAAGAAAATTACTCATGTCAGTAAAGATTGCAGGATCAGATCCAATGTGAAGTTGTCTTAAAATGAGAAAAAGCTCAGGTGGAAAGAGCCATTTTTTAAAATAAAATTTGAAATGCAACTTAGTTTAGTTAACTATACTCTTAAATATAGTATACAAGTGCAATTTGTACAATAAAATTATCAGTTCACAGTATCAGTTATGGATTTACGCCCTGATCCTTCATCTCTTTCATGAGAAAGGAATGCTAATGCGAGTGTTAGAGGATCAGGCCTGATTTCCATTTGGCATTGAAAAGGCACACCAATGTGAGTGGCTCAATGGGATTGTGGACTTTGTCTTTTCTCACCATCCTTGGCTATCTTTTATAGCCTTCTCTTCCCTGAAGCCCTGCTACCAAGCCCATTTCTCAGTGTACATATGTACTACTGTGCAGTAAGTCACCATAGTTTCATTTGCTCTGCATTTTAAACAAATTAATTTTATTCCAGGCGTTGTGGAAGATAAAAAATAGTAGTCACAGAAGTTACTATGTAGCCCATGGTAATTTTAACTCATGCATCCTTCCTGTAAACATTTTTCTTCGATGATTTACTGAATCAGTATATTGTCTCAAGCTGGTCACTTAATACCACTTGCTTTATTTATTTTTTAAAAAAAATCACTTATCTACAATGGCAATGAGGTTCACAAATGGCAGTTTTGTCCCCTGGGCTCTAATTAGCCATATTGGGAACTGTTTATGCACGTTGGTGACCAGTTCCAAAAGTAGAAGGACTGCAAGTAGACTGAAATCAGTGGGACTGCCTGTGTGACCGCATACCACTGAGTAAGGTTGTACAGTCTGGCCCCAATTTATTAGTGCAAGGTGAAGAGAATTGATTATGGGTCAGATTTTGCCACCTGAATTTAAGCTGAGTAGCACCTTGAAATCAAGGAGACTACTTACAGAATAAGGTACTATTCACTTTGAGGTGGGGGGTCAGAATTTGGACCTAAATAGGCAAGAAGAATATTCCTTCTGAAAGGATAACTATAAATGTGGATTGGCTCTTTAGAAAGAAAGAGCTGTGGGCATGTTGGGCTAGTAGCTTTAGCCTCGCTTTTAATCTAAAAATGTACATATAGGTGACAATTTAAACATTCAGCTATGAAATGGGATTTGAGTTCAGGCACAATTATTACCCACTTAGAGAGAGAAGGAGAGGATACTCTACCTACAAAGGGCTGCAGTCAGCTTGACAGGTACAAGCCTGCTTTGATGTCAGTGCAGAGCTGACCCAACTCAGGGGAGCATGAAGCAAATAACACCCCCCACTGGGAAGGGGGCAGGAAGAAAAATCCTGCCAAACATTACACTGATTCAGTGCTTTTTAGCATTTTCTTCCTTTGGCAGAGCTCCTGTACATCCTCTTTGGGAATTAAAATGGAACCCTAAGAGACAGTTCGGTAGCCTCACTGCTTCCCCTTTCTTAGGATGAAATCCGCTCTGGCATGCAAGCAACCTTTTTGGCCAAGGAACGTGTACAAGAGTTAGAGAATCTTGCCCAGTGTCTGTATTAATCAGTGTATATTATAAGACACAACATTGTAACTTATGTTCCATATGTTGACATACTCTAAGATATTCATTAGAATTCCTGTCTTGAAAATGTATAATCACAAAGTTGTGTTACGGATATCGTATTACCACTGCACAATAATTGTGCTAGTAAAGAACCCTTAAGTACTAATCTTTAAGGTTATGAATATTCATAAAATCTTTATTTTCAGCCTTGCCTGAGCTGGAGATAACACAGCTGGCAAGCCATGAGAGATACAAGTTTTACACTTGAGATTTTTCCTTTGCTCTTGGGCCCCCACTAGCTGGGAATGTTCTGAACGTGCACCTCAGAACTGTTGGGAGAAGAGAAGGATTTCACGCAACTACACTCCATATTTACTGTTTGTGAATGGGAAGATTAGCTTCACCATTGTCTTCTAGTAGCTGCTCTACAGAAAAAAAAAGCCCGGACACTACTTGTGGATAATGGAGAATCTTACTTAGGGGACACATTTGTTTTTCGAGTCAAGAGTCCTCATGCTACAAGTACACATTGAGCTGATGAATGTGAAGTCTGTATACAGTATAATAATAATGATGCTCTTTTAAATAGTGCTTTTCATTAGTAGATCTCAAAGTGCTTCACAGTCTTTAGTATATTAATACTCACAGTATATTTATCTTTTAGTATATTTATCCTGGGAGGTAGGGAAGTGCTATTATTACCATTTTACAGGTTTCAGAGTAGCAGCCGTGTTAATCTATATTCGCAAAAAAAGAAAAGGAGTACTTGTGGCACCTTAGAGACTAACAAATTTATTTGAGCATAAGCTTTCGTGAGCTACAGCTCACTTCATCGGATGCTGTAGCTCACGAAAGCTTATGCTCAAATAAATTTGTTAGTCTCTAAGGTGCCACAAGTACTCCTTTTCTTTTTTACCATTTTACAGATGGGGACCTCAGGCACAGAGAGGCTAAATGACTTGCTCAAGGTCACAGGGGAAGTCTGTGGTGATATATCAATATTAAGTATGTCTATTACATCAAACACCTACATAGTTAAGTGCTGTAGTATCTATGTAGCCATTGATTTGTTACATGTACAGCAATAGATGCCATTGAAAAGGTACAAGGTGTGGGGTACACTATTGGAATTTTGGGGCAGGTAGGAAGTTGATTAAAGGGGGAAACTTGATAGCTTTGCTGGAAGGTTCAGGGGTTGAGCCTTGGTTCTTTTCAGTGTGCCATCAAGATTTTTGTCCTTTCACAGATCATTAGCCTGTGTGAGGCTTCCTGCTGAAGGGAAGTCCATAGAAGAGCAAGTAGGCACTTGAGAGAGGTATTTGCTAGATTGGGGTGGGGGATGCGAGGCTGAAAAAAACATCTTTATTGGGACAATCTTAAACATTTTTATGTTTAGTCTGTCTCAAAGCTTTGCAATTCAGTTGAATAATATGAAAGACCTGTGCCACTGGCACTGGAGAAAAATCTGCAACAACACCATTAAAGTCACTGGAGCTACTCCAGATTTATACTAACGTAACTGGGAGCAGAATTTGGCCCTTATAATTTATATAGTGCTTTTCATCTTCAAAGCAATGTACAGACATTAACTAATCACTATCTGACTGCCAACCAATATTATAATATGCAATTATGGAATCCTCCCTGCTCCACCTACTCACATCCAAATGACTGAACATGCCCATAACTCCTTTTTTGCTCTGTTTCCCAACATCATTCCTAAAGGACCTGATGCCATTCTCTTTGAAGTCAAGGGGAGTATTTGTTGATCTCGCTGGGAGGAGTATTGGGCACTCACACTCAATATATTAATCATCCTTCTGCCAATGTGGTTATATTTGTGTCAGCACTTTAGGTCTTAGACTGCACTCCTTACTCAGCCAAAACTCTCACTGAGCCTCCCTTCTGACCTTAGTATCTATGAATCTATGAGTAAAGGCCTGTGAGAACAAACCCTTCCTTTCACGAACGTCTATTTCCAGAGTTCTGTAACTCAACCATAAAAAAACCCAAACCAAACCAAGCGACTGTATGCTAAATACTGAGCTATAAGGGTTGAAGCTTAAGGACTGAACTTTCCCCCTACATATTTAAACAACCCACATAGTATCTTCTAAATCAAACCCGAAAAGCATATTTCTTATTGCTGTTAGCTTACTTTAATTAACAAATAGTTTCATTTAGGGGAAACTTTGTACGATGACTTTTCTGGTTGTTGTTGTAGATGATAACTTTAAAATGGCCAGATGCTTTCTGTGATATATTGGAACTGAAGGCGACACTTATACATGCTATGTTTTCCCAGTCCTGCTCCCACTGGTCTAATGGAAGTTACATTCCCCATGGTAATGAGAGCAGAATAAGGCCCAAAGATTCATTCACTTTTAAATATTTGTATTCATGGAACTAAACACCTTAACAAATTTGTCATCAGGATTTGTTCTCCTCTATCTGATAAATAATACAGGCCAAATCCTGTAGAAATTCTGTGGGGTTCCATTTCTTAATTGACATTAACAGTCTGAAAAATGAATGGAGAACTAACCCGAGTAAAGACTCTAAGGACAATTTTTTTTTCAAACTTGTATTTCATAAATTAGGTACTTAAATCCATATTTAGGCTCCTAAATAAAAATTTCCAGATTTCCAGTGGTGCTTACAACCCACAGTTTCCATTCAGCATCTTTGAAAATCAGTCCACTTTTATTTAGGAGACTTAATATAGATTTAGTACTTAATTTTAGACACTTTGAAAACTGGTCTAAGTTCCTAAAGCCAAAGTCTTCCCTTAGATACATGTTGCAACTTCCATTGGCTTCAGTGGGTATTCTACATGCATATCCAAAGGGAGGGTTTGACCCCCCGCAGCATACTGTAATTATCCAACCAAATTATGAGTGGACAATGCAGCCCATATGTTTGCAATTAGAAGAGAAAGTGAAGAAAATATATGGAAAAAAAGTGGCCAGGCAAGAGAGGTGGTGAATTTAAGATTGTTATAAACTAACCATCACATGGTAGCTGGAAGGAGAACAGTCATACTGAATCAAACATACAATTTCCACAAAACATGTCTGTGCAAATACAACAAACAAAATCCAGTTTTACACCCTCTACTCATGCAACTCATGCCTTTGAAGTCATATGAGTAAGGGTTGCAGAATCAGGTACACGAATGGGGCAATGTGTACTAAAAATTTAATAGTTGCAGAGCACAGTCTGTTTCTGGTAAATTAAGGTTTTTATTTCAGAACGCATTAAGAATACTACAGGGTGTATATTTCTATAGCAATTTTATGTACCTTAATTTGTTAATAATATGTTAACCCATCATCAAATATACCACTCACATAGGTGTCTTTCATTAAAAAAGGAAAAAAGATGAAAAAACCTAACCTCTAAATCAATGTGAGTTTGGAGTGAGTTGGGAGTACAAGGTTAGGCCTTGTGTCATCTTTTAAAACTGAATTATTTAATAATTTATTTAATCTCTCTACTTCTATATGTACAAAAAAGCCTCTTTTTCTTATCCATTTGGACTGAGACTGAATTAAAATAAGATCCCTGTAAATTCCAGCTATGAACATTTGACCAGTCCTTCTGTGACAAGAGAAAGACATATTCCAATGGCAGTACTTGATATCGCTGCATAATGACCATCCATACAGCCAAAATGTGGTTAGTGTTTACATAAGCTTTCACTTCTCCTGGTTGAAACTGAAACCCTGACTCAGTCACAAAACTATGGTAATTTTTTTTTTAAATTAAACTGCTGCAGTGTTGAAAGAGATTATTTTTCTACAGTAAAATGTGCACTCGAATGGATGGTAATTTATAGTACAGTTATAGTTTATTTTCACTGAAGTTCCAAACATGAAGAATACCTATTACCATGTGATTTAATAATCCTCATCTTACCTAATGCTGATAATGTTGAATAAAAGGCTAAAATTGTTATTATGACACATAGTATTTTAGACCTGGAAGAGACCTGTATGTTGCATTAAACAAGCAGAAAATAATCTGAATCATAACCTTGTCTGTTTTTTGCCAAGCCTTAAAATTATTTACTTGGCCGCTGCCCATGTTGATTAGTTCTACTTTACTGAATGCAAATCTAATAATTAAGATTTGCTTAATCTTTCCAAAATAAGCCATAGTATTTTTTATTCTATGTCAATAATCCTTTGGATAATTTTAGTAGTATTATTAAAAAAGGTTAATATATGTGTACCCTTCGCTGTATAGATTGTGTGAAACAAACTCCACAAAACAAACCATTGTAAAGGGAATCTACTCTTGTTAGTTTTTAGGGCCTTATAATTGTCCTTAATTCTAGAAAAGCAAGATAAACTATGAAAAACAAATCCAAAACTTTAACAGAATATGATGCCAGAACAGAGCATCACATCTGTAATCCTCTTTTATATCTCTCTGGTTTTAGTTAATTTCAGCTTCCTGATGCCTACACCTTACACAACTATTCTGCCTTAATACAGGCACCACTTTCTTTTTTTTGCAATAATATAAACAAACACAAACACCCCCAATGTAAGGATTTCTTTATTCTCTACTTTTAGACACTAATGTTACTATGTTAATGTACCAAGCAGTGATAGTTTCTTGCAATATTAACTAATGGGCCAAATCCTGCAATTGTTACTCAGTCAAAACTTCCACTGAATTTAATGAAATGGGAGGTGGGGAAGGGTTGCCTGAATAAAGACTATAGGGTTTGATCTATTGTGAAGTAGTCCTAGCCATTATGTTTTAAAGAATGCTGGATTGTTTCCCCTTGATAAACTGGACAAATGAAGACAAACATACAACCAAATAATAATAATAATTCATAAATTAATAAAGAAAGCAGCTTGTTAAGACTTATTATTATAAATATGTCATACATTAATAATCAGAATGGTACAATGTTTAGAGTTATAGTCAAAAAAAATAATTCTGATAACATTAAAATTAAAGACGTGCTGTTTTTGCGGAAGCTTTTTAAAAGATTCCACTGAAAATGAGCAATGGTTAGTTTCTAAGGCACAATGTTTAAAATTGCCTTATTAATATGAGTTTCAATGTAGTTAAAAGTGGAGGCAGCAGTAAATGTAATCATCTGCAGAAAAAGACTTTGACAGACTTTAAAAGAGAGCTTACAAATATTGTTTTAAAATTCTACTTACCATTAAAATGAATAGAACAACAGTTGTTCTGAAGGGGAGCCAATCCATTGCATCTGATTACTCTTAGATACAAGTCCAAGTGAGTTGTGGTTACCCTGCTGTTCCCTTTCCCCCCTCACTTTGGTGTCAATGTAAAAAGACACTCACTCGATGTTCTTACACCCTAGCTCTGGAGGCGTTCTGCTTCCCTCTGAAGGAAGCACTGAAGATGGTGTATAACAGTGTCTGTTTCCCCACCCAAAAATCCTGGGCTGGTCTCAACTGAAACGCTTGACAACATCATTATTGCTCCCAGGTGAAAGCTCATAGACACACCTTAATTCTTATTGCAACAAAACCCTTTGCTGGATACTAAAGAGACCATTTTAAAGAGAGAAGACAAGCTTTATGGGGAAGATACCAAGTGCATTATAAGTTACAGCACAATAAATAAAATGTTAACTGATCACCTTCAAATGCAGTTAGGAGACTTCTCCTTACTGCCAGTAGACTAAAGGCATATAATGAAATTTAGGAATATTATTGTAAAGAGTGAACTTTAACAAATGACTAGTTCATCTGAAAATACATATCCATTTCCTAGAGAAGAGTAAAACCAGTATCTGTCTTCTGGGCCAGACGTAGCCCAGGCCCATCTACACTGTATGTGCAGTTAGGAAGAATAAACTAACTTGTCGCAAGAAAGATCATACAATATTTTGATAAAAAAAGCTTTATTTATTGGGTTATAAGAACATCAAAAGTATCTAGGATAAGAAACCAGGACTGTATGATCCTATTAACTGCTGTGCTTTGACACGAGCTTTTTTCCTGCCATCGGTCAACTCCTCCCTGGTGCTACCAACTGGAAGCAGAGATGCTGCAGAGTACATCCTCTGAAGCAGGAATCCTGCTGGCCATGATTAGAGCTCTCATGGCAGGCCAAGGAGATGTTTTGTGGAACTCAGTTGGGGCAAAATTCTCAATGGTCCTTGAACAAGTGTATGAGAGAAGAAGGCCTCAAGGAGCTTTCCTCTCTTTACAACCAACTTAGGGGTGGGCCAAAATTGCACTTGAGAATACAGAGAATGAAGAGACATCACCCCTAGGTTCACAAGCCACCCCAAAATGGACAGGAAGAAGGTGGGGTAATAGCCCCACCTTCTCCCCAAACCAGCCAGTTTCCTAAAGGGTGGTGCAATGGATGTGTCCCTGTGCACTTGGGGAATTCTGGGAGCAGTCTGCCTCCCTGAGGCACAATGGGCTTGGTTTGCAATGTGCTAAGAATCTCTTGAGATGAGTTCAATGGGACCTGAGAGTGCTCAGCACTTAGGAATTGCTCAGCACCAGTAGAAATCATTCTCAGTGCCACTGAATGGTTTTGATTGTAGCCCATAGGGCTAGCTTGCCTTTATTATATTCACTGTCTTACCTTCATTATATTCTGCCTTTATTATATTCAGCAGTAATGCAAGGAACCTACAGGCCTGTATCCTATAAGACATTACCTTCAGCAGCCAGCATAAGGCTTGAAGCCTGTGAACTTTGACACAGATAAACAGCCCAACAGAAACTTCCATGTTTTGGGGAACTGAGAATAGACGGTATAAGGGGGATTTTTGTTGGAATTTACCATAACGACAGCAGCCAACCCCAGGAACATGAACTATATCTGCAGATATCTGACTACAAGAGTGTTATGGCAATGAATGGATGTATATGATGTATATGTATATGATAATATATGATATATGATAATAAGTTGAGAATTCATATACTAATTCATATCAGAAAAAGACACCCCAACATTAGTAGGGTGAGGAAGTACAAATAAGGAAAGGGAAGAGGAGAATATGCATTAGACATAGCAGCATCAGTGTAACATTATAAAAGTTGTATCCCAGCCTGGCTGTGAGAGTAGAGAGATGTAGCCCCTGGCAGTTGCCAGAATGACAGACAGTGGTGATGAGGAAGAAGGTGATGGTGATGAGGAAGACAGTGGCCAACATTTCAGGTTGTTCTGCAAGGGATGGTGTGAGTATATAGATATTCAGAAGTACATTCTGTATTATCTCTATCTACCTCACTGAGTTAAAGTGTTTGTGACTTTGCTAAATGTATTAATAAACTATTGTAATATAGAAGGGTTCCTATAGTGTGAGTGTTGCAACTGTGCAAGTGTGAGTGTTGCAACTGTGCACATAATAGTGGGCCTAATCTTGGGACAAGAACCTATCAACACTCAAAGTGATAACTGGGAATTCGTAAGTAATCAATATAATTACTACATAATCTATAGCGGGGCAGACAAACTTTTTGGCCTGAGGGCCGCATCGGGTTTCCAAAATTGTATGGAGGGTCAGTTAGGGGAGACTGTACCTCCCCAAACAGCCAGGCATGGCCTGGCCCCTGCTCCCCCATCCGATCCCCCCCGCTTCTCGTTCTCTGATGGCCCCCCTAGAACTCCTGCCCCATCCAACCCCCCCTGTTCCCTGATGGCCCCCGGGGACCTCTGCCCCATCCACCCCCCCCCCCGTTCTCTGTCCTCTGACTCCCAGCTGCCCCCGCCTCCCCATCCAACCCCTGCTCTCATTCCTGACTGCCTCCCAGGACCCCTACCCCATCCACCCCTCCTGCTCCCTGTCCCCTGACTGCTCCTGGAACCCCGCCCCTGACTGCCCCCCGCTGCCCCATCCAACTCCTCCTCTCCTCTCCTCTCCTCTCCTCTCCTCTCCTTCCTGACTGCCCCCCCAGGACCTCTGCCCCCATTCAACCCCCCGTTCCTTGCCCTCTGACTGCCCCAACCCCTATCCACACCCCCGGCCCCTGACCACCACCCCAAACTCCCCTGCCCTCTATCCAACCCCCCCGCCCCCTTACCGCGCTGCCTGGAGCACCGGTGGCTGTGGTGCGGCTGCACTAGGACAGGCAGCTGCGCAGCACAGAGCACCGGGTCAGGCCAGACTCTGCAGCTGCACTGCCCAGGAGCTCACAGCCCTGCTGCTCCTACTTGCTGTCAACCAGCATTTGCTATTGACTGCAGCATAGCTGCTAGCCACTCAGAGATGGGGCTGGGATAGACATACCCTTAATTCACTGCCCACTACTCCCCTGGGGACACGTTGCACAGGCTGATATACTTAGGCTCATCGCTTAGTGCTTTTGTTTATGCAGCCTGCAGGCCGCTTCCCGCAGTTCCCATTGGCCGGAAACGGTAAGCCTAGGCCACTGGGAGCTGCGGGCAGCCATGTCTGTGGATGGTCAATGTAAACACTGTCTCACAGCCCGCCAGCAGATTACCCTGACGGGCCGTGTGCAGCCTGCAGGCCCCAGATTGTCCACCACTGCTATAGAGGGATTTAATCCTGTTCAATGCATAGGGAATAAAGGCTTCATATGCTTTCTGCCTCAGTCCTTTGTGCACCAGCACAGAAATGGCCCCAATATAATGCTATACAAATACTTTTGTATAAACTAACTTGCTGTTTAAAAAAAAAAAGTCCTTCCTTTCTCTTTGTGGAGTGTTTTCACTGAAGACAAACCTGAATGGGGTTCCTTGTTGGGTATCTTTCTAATTGAAGAAAACAGTAGTCAATCCATTGTTTTACTAGCCATATATATTTTTATACCAATAGCAACTCAGAATATTTGCTGATGAGTGAATTATATCCATTGGTTCAAATTTTAATAGTATCTTAGAAGCCTAAGTCTCATTTTTAAAAGTGACTTAGGGCCAGATTTATAAAGATATTCAGGTGTCTAAAGATGCAGATAGGCACTTAGTGAGCTTTACAAGGAAGTACTGAAGAAAGGGATCTGGGGGTCATAGTGGATCACAAACTAAATATGAGTCAACAGTGTAATACTGCAAAAAAAAGCAAACATCATTCTGGGATGTATTAGCAGGAGTGTTGTAAGCAAGACATGAGCAGTAATTCTTTCACTGTACTCCACACTGATTAGGCCTCAGCTGGAGTATTGTATCCAGTTCTGGACACCACATTTCAGGAAAGATGTGGACAAATTGGAGAAAGTCCAGAGAAGAACAACAAAAATGATTAAAGGCTGAGAAAACATGACCTCTGATAATAGAATAAGAAGCAATAGACTTAAATTGCAGCAAGGGCAGTTTAGGTTGGACATTAGGAAAAACTTCCTAACTGTCGGGTTGGTTAAGCAGTAGAATAAATTGCCTAAGGAGGCTGTGGAATCTGCATCATTGGAGATTTTAAAGAACAGATTAGACAAACACCTGTCAGGGATGGTCTAGATAATACTTATTCCTGCCATGAGTTCAGGGAACTGGCCTAGACAATCTTTCGAGGTCCCTTCCAGTCCTACGATTCTAAGTCCTATTGATTTGCAGCCTAAGTCCTATTGATTTCAAGGAGAGTTTGATGCCTAACCTGCTCAGGTGCTTTTTAAAGTCCCAATAGGCATCTAGCTGTCTTTTTAGGTGCCTTAATCTGGTCTAAATCACTTTTGAAAATGAAATTTCGTGTCCTCAGCCACTTAGATGCTTTTGAAAATTGTACCTATTATACTCACTTTAAAGATAACAACTGATTTCATACAGCAAGAAGTTGGGAGAAGTACCAAATGTCATGAACAACTAACTTATCTCTAGTAGTGGCTAGTTTTCACATTTCAGCAATCTTTTTTTTTTTTTTAAAGGATTTGTTCCAACTAAGAGCCAATTTAGTGCTTACTAAAAAATTTTCGGCATTCAAAGTAAAAGAGCCGGTTCTGTAGACGGAAGAGGAAATTAACTCATAGATTTTCTTTCAAATCCAAACATGATTTATTATAATACTTAAAGAGATAGAAGAATATATTCTTTTTCAGATCTTTATGGTATATACTAGTGTATAGTATCATACTTGTAGGACAACAAAGTGCTACAAAGGGACCCAAAATGCTAGAAATATGAGCAAGGAATATCAAAATTAGATTATATTCAACATGGAAAAGTTAGTGAATACATTTCAATATTGGGGAAAATATTGAAACATTGGGTCAAGACAGCCCTGGTCTAAGGAGGTACAACTCTACTGGAGCAGAATCTATGGAACAGAAATGCAATGACAGGAAGACACTTGGAAAGCATTAATGTTGAAAAACACATATGGCTGTTAATAACAATACTATAATAAAACATTGTACGTATATGGCTCTTTTCAACCCATGTTCTAAAAGCATTTTATAGGTGGGTAAGTGTAATTGTCCACATCTCACATGGAAGGGAAAAGGAGATGCAGATTAAGGGGCCAGTTGTGGGTAAGGACTGGTCTTCCTATCTGTGGCATCCCCAAAATTTGTGCCTGCATATTTGTGGCAGCATATTGCAGGCAGAAATCTGAGTGCTTGACCTTCTCACTACCCGATTTATACCATCAATCATGTAATTAGAGGCACAGATACTTAGATTTGCATCTTCATGGCAATAGCAGTTGCAAAACTTCAGGCAAAATTTTGTGGCCTATTGCACCTGCAAAACGGAGGTTGGCCCTTTGAAAATGCAATCCTAAGCAAATTGACTCAAATCACAAGGGTACTTTGTGACAGAAATGTGATAAGCCCGTCCTTCTCCTTACAGATTGGACAACAAACTCAAAAATTACTCTGTAATGG
Source organism: Dermochelys coriacea (assembly GCF_009764565.3). Lineage (NCBI taxonomy): Eukaryota > Metazoa > Chordata > Testudines > Dermochelyidae > Dermochelys > Dermochelys coriacea. The sequence continues at coordinate 78,498,817 of NC_050069.1, forward strand.
GATATATTACTTAAAAAAAAGCAGAAGTGTGATTTTTGTTCAATCACACAGTGGCATCACAAAACAGACCAGGAAGACAGTCACTGTTTGGGGAGAGCTGACTGAATAGTATTAGACTATTGCCACTAGCAATCCTACCCTAGCATCCACTGTTGCACTTAGGGGGCTGATGAGTACAGGGAGGCCCCGCTGCTGCAAAAGGAATAAGCAGGTTACAAGGACTCCCTTAACCCAGGCTAATTGACTGGGCTGGGAAGAAACAGAAGGCCGAGTGAGAGCCAGGAGTAGAGGGCCAGGATGAGGTGGACGAAAGATGCTAAATTTCCATTTCAAAGCAGGAAACTCCTGCTTCTGCCAAGGAGTGAAGATAAGCAGATGGCAGCTCTTTTCAAGTCACACTTTCATCTGTCTGCCTGCTGAGCCCCGTGTCTCAGTAGCATCCAGATGTGAGAGGCATGGGGAGAAAGCCACTTGCTCAGCAAGGACAGTAGTGGGCAGCAGCTGCCTCGTTTTCCCACCACCATCTGATGCAGTAACTGGAGGACTCTGTAACGGTGTTTGTGCTTGTGGGTTTACCCAAATATTCTTGTGCCCTTAAATACAGTTGTGGTTAGACTTGTTTAAAAGGAGAAAATAAAGGAACTAAATATGAATAAATGATGAAGATGGGTCTGGGGTATGAAAACCATCTGCCAGGAGGTAGAGGAATTGTGTAAGGTGTTCCAAGAGGGACAGCATAACCAGAAATAATGGACTAAACTTAGGAACAGGAAGATACGTGCTGAATATCAGGAGACAATTCCTAATCATGAGGACTATTAAAAACTGCAGTGGGGCTCCAAGGGAGATTATGGAAGTCCCCCAACACCAGAGAAATTTAACACTAGACTGGAAAAAGCACTAGAGAAAAAATGTAGGGAAGCCCAGTTGAGGTTGGCAGACTGGGTAACCTGCCACTGTGGTTCAGTGAATCTCTATGTTTCTTTGTTTTGCAGAGCGTTTAATAAGGAAAGTCTGTACAGTTCTCAGGGAGCACCTCTCTTCCAAACCCCACCGTGGAATCTCAAAACATGTATTTCTGTTTATCACCAGAAAGGGCTATGCAGACCACTGATGGTTTATGGCCCACACTTTGAGAACCATGCTGTAGGTCTTTCCCATCATTAAGGTTAATGTTGCGATGTTCCTAGGTCATGTTGACTTCCAATAGGATTTTAAACTCTTAAATTTTTAGGTTTGGACTACATTTTAAAATTATATTGGCATAGCTACGTCAATCAAGGGTGTGAAAGAACCCATTCCTCAGATTGACATAGCCATGCCAAGCTCACCCCCCACTGCAGACTGAAGAGTACTTCTGCTGACATAGCTAGCACCAGTAAGGAAGGTGGTGTTCCTATCCTATTAGATTTCAGAGTAGCAGCCATGTTAGTCTGTATTCACAAAAAAAGAAAAGGAATACTTGTGGCACCTTAGAGACTAACAAATTTATTTGAGCATAAGCTTTCGTGAGCTACAGCTCACTTCATCGGATGCATTCGGTCGAAATCAGAGAAACTCCTTCTGTTGGTGTAGGCTGTGTCTACACTAGGGAGCTATGCCAGCATAGGCTCTGTAGTATAGACATAAAATTTTTGAAAGCACCAAAGGCTATCTGCTAGCACAATATAAATCAGCATTATATAATCTGTTTAATATAATTGGATTTTAGAATGAGATCTAATTCACAGCCTTCTAAAACTAAATATTCTGAACACTTGTACTTAAAGAGTCTTGATGTCCAGATTTGCAGCCTGGATTCAGCCTGGCACAATTTTGCACTCACAATTCTTTGCATCCACAATTTAGGCTCTTTAAACATCTAAATTCCAGATTTGTGGGTACAGTGAGGCACTTAGACATCTAAATGATCTAAATCACTCTGAAAATGTTAGGTAGGAAAAAATGAGTTCAGTGTTTGAAAAACTAGCCCAGTATATCACCATATCACTTTCAGGCTTTATTTTTGGTTAGTATTTTTTGTTGCTATCAGAGATAAATAAAGTTTCATCTTTAATTATTCTAATATTCTATAGATGTAGTGAACTTTGTGACTCCTTTCAGTGGTTGACTTATACCTCTGGCCAGCTGGACATACTATGAATTCTTCAGCCTTAGGGCTATCACCTTGCAAGAAATCTTCTGAGTGGGTATGATTAGAGCAGCAGACTTATTGTGACTGCAATGCAGAATCATGGTTTCTCCATGGGTTTCGGTCTCCAGATGGGCAATTCTGTAATCTGTGTAACAATCCAAATGCCCCCAATGTGTCTCTAGAAAGGGCATATGGGATGGATGAAGAAGGGCATCTGTAGCTCAACGCAAAATGAATACATTACAAGATCTCCAAATTTGTAAAAATAACTCCCAGGTCTTATTGAAAACAAATTCTTCACACTTTAGGTGCATTAACTGTTCTCAGAAAGCTCAGGGGATGTAGAAACACTAGGAAGTTGATTGGCCGTATCTACAGCCTGCTCATGTATTGTTCTATCATTGTAAAGGCAAACCAACAGTACTGATGAAGAATTTCAAACAGATTGTGGGTCCTCCCTGGAGGACATGTTTTATATGACACCATAAAATCAGGCTTTCCACTTGTGAAAGATGTATATCAGCTCACATGTCTCATTCTAGATAACAGGAAATGTCTCATACCAGCACTTAGGACCTGGTTCTCCTCTCACTCACTCAAGTCAATGGGAATGCTTAGTGGTGCAAGATCCCACTCTTAGAAATTCCTAAAGCATCACCTTTCAGCCGCGAGGTACCCAGAAACACAGATGAAAGTAACTTAATCACTGCTTGATGAGAGTACCTCAGAGGGAAGTGTCTGTTACCTATGGTGAATGCCATGTCTCAGGGAACCCTACATATGGTAAATGACAAACACCATAACTATATGACAGTTTAATAATAACAGTAATACCACCTTGCTCTTAGAAAGCACTTTTCATCAGTAGTCTCAAAGCACTTTACAAAGATCAGCATCTGTAACCCCACTTTGCAGATAGGGAAACTGAGGCACAGGGAGCTGACGTGACTTGCCTAAGAGCACCAAGAAAACCAGTGGCAGAGCTAGGGAATAGAACCCAGCCTCTTGAGTCCCAATCCCATGCTCTTAACTACTAGGCCATACCACCACGCCGTAGTTTTCTGTTGCATTTAAGGATATGGCAAGTATCACATCTGCCATTAAAGTGGCCTCTGGTACACATTCTTTTACATCTATGGAGTTAGAGGTCTCTTCAGCATTACTTAACCTTGATGGCATATGAAGTTTGCAGTGCTTGAGGTGCATGGTTCATGGTAAGTTTTGCCTTGTTGTTGTGAATCTCACTTTTGTTTCAATAAAGCAGCTGCTGTGCCCAATAATCTCTCTCTTGGATGAACACTTAGCCCAACTGACAATAGTTCAGGCTGTCAAGTGCCCATTTCGTTGTCAGTCTTTTCAACCATAGCACAATTTACTGCCCACCAAAACAGCTTCAAGCAAAGGAAGGTTTTTCTTCATATCCCCTGGGGTTAAAAACACCCTATAACCTACTATTGATGGAGTTCTTCAAGACTGGACCATCACACAGGCAGTTTTTCAATTTCTAGACATTCTTTACAAGTCTCATTCCATTTCAGCTGATTATTATTATTATTACTAATAATTTTTCAGCTCCTAAAGGTGTGTTAGGAGTTTCTGAGTAGACAATGAAAGGCATAGTCCCCGCCCCAAAGAGCTTGCAGAAATCAAACATGACATAATGTGTGAGAGATGATGAACAAAAGGGAGGGGGTGAGGCATTAGAAGGGTTACAGCAATATGATCGCACAGTTACTCAATTTAGGACGCATACTTCATTGTCAGATCTCTGAAGTAAGCTGTGATGGAGGAAAAATAAGTAAGATATGTTTGATATCAGCCCACAAGTCCCCAGGAAGCTATGGCCTGCTACTTCTTCCTCTGGGACAGTGTTTCCTGAATGTCCTTGACCTTTTCCACACACATTATAAATTTCCCTTTCCCTATTATATATAGTTAAGGTACTTTACCCTTTGGGGAAGCCTCACTTGCTAACTCAAGGCTTTACCATCTGGCCAGCTGTTTAGATTTTCTCCAGCGTAGGGTACAGATACATTAGATTCTCCTGCCATGACCCACTGTAGATAATGTCCAGGTGTGAAATCCTGGCCCTACTGAAGTCAATGACAAAGCTCTCATTAACTTCCATAGCTAGGACTTCTTCCATAGCCACAGCTATGGAACAGCTGCTGCTAACACATGTGGGGAAGCCCTTGGAACTCCCCCATGGTGGCAGCAGCAGGGGAGTGGCATCAGAGGGCAGATAAGTGCTGAAATGCTGAAAGAGCAGCAAGATCTGTAGGGGAGAGACAGCTGGAGCCCCGAATTCTAACAGCAGGTGAAGCTGGGATTTGAACCATGATCTCCATAATAGAAGATGGACATAGAAAGAGCGGTTGCATCCCCCTTAAATCCAGCGGCACAGGGTGCTTGAGACATACTCCCCAAAATAACTGTCAGGGGTTGGTCAGTTTATGAGAGGGGCGGGGGGGGACGACCTAGGCAGATTTGCAGGCACTGTCATTATCTATTAAACCAGGCATCTGAACTCAGATCTCCTCAATTCAGAATGGCCTGTCTGTTTCCACTCTGTCTGTCATAGGTGACATTCCTGACTCACATTCACTCATAAGAACTTGGAGTTTGGAAATCTTGATCCTGAGCATCCCCAGCTATCTGGGGGCTATAGGTATTTGTCTGCACTCCTCTTTAATACTATTGCTTTTGCAGCGGGTGAAAGAACTTTTGTCTTTAGCAAATGGACTGTCTCTTGTTAGGTTTCAGAGGGGTAGCCGTGTTAGTCTGTATCAGTAAAAACAACTAGGAGTCCTTGTGGCACCTTAGAGACTAACAAATTTATTTGGGCATAAGCTTTTGTGGGATATAACTCACTTCATCAGATGCATGGAGTGAAAAATACAGTAAGCCGGTATAAATATACAGCATATGAAAAGAGGGGAGTCGCCTTACCAAGTGTGGAGGGGAGGGGATCAGTGCTAATGAGGCCAGTTCAATCAGGGTGGATGTGGCCCATTCCCAACAGTTGACAAGAAGGTGTGAGTATCAACAGAGGGAAAATTATTTTTTGTAGTGACCCAGCCCCTCCCAGTCTTTATTCAGGCCTAATTTGATGGTGTCAAGTTTGCAAATTAATTCCAGTTCTGCAGTTTTTGAAGTTTTTTTGTCCACTTTTAAATCTGTTATTGAGTGTCCAGGGAGATTGAAGTGCTCTTCTACTGGATTTTGAATTTTACAATTCTTGATGTCTGATTTGTGTCCATTTATTCTTTTGCGTGGAGACTGTCCGGTTTGGCCGATGTATATGGCAGAGGAGCATTGCTGGCACATGATGTCATATATCACATTGGTAGATGTGCAGGTGAAGAGCCCCTGATGGTGTGGCGGATGTGGTTAGCTCCAATGATGATGTCCCTTGAATAGATATGTGGACAGAGTTGGCAACAGGGTTTGTTGCAGGGATTGGTTCCTGGGTTAGTTTTTCTGTTGTGTGAGAGTTGCTACAGTCCATTGGTGTTCTTCCAGAAAACACCATCCGAACCAGTATGGATAAAGTGTTTGCCGTGACATTATTGGGGATACTGTTCCTGATGGCTTGTAGTCCATCTTTGTGTGGAATGTTGGTATAGAGGGCTTCTACATCCATAGCTGGGGAATAGCTGGCAGAACTAGTATGCCGACTAGTGAGTGCAGAGCGAAGAAGTGGATGTGGGGCAGATGAGAGTTGGGCCAGTGGGAGGAGCTACAGAGGCAGGCAAAGAGAGCCAGCTTTGTGAAAACATGCCTTCTGAAATATGCCTTTGATCTCTAGAGTGGCTCTTTGCCTCTAAAAAGTTAACTATGTAAGAGTGGGACGCACACAAAATTTAGAGCACAAAGGAGTCTTGGGATGATTGGCCCTGGATACAACTTTAATTTCTAGCCCTAATGGATCCCAATACAAATTGGCCTTTACAATTGTTACTTGTCCAGGATTAAATATAGCAAAACCCAGAGCACAGTTACTGTTTCATTCCATGCTGTTACAGATCTAGACTGCTGCACATGAGAGGAAAATAACTGGTTTTTGTGGTTTTCCTTTCTATTAAAAAAGAGTAGCTGTTCTGATGGAATCTGAAAAACAGACATGTACATTTAGACTAGTGGCCAGAAGACATATGAGTGCAAAATAAAAGCAGGGTTTTTTTCATGGTTTTGCAGTGTATACCCTAGTTATTCAGATAATATATGTTAGCCAGCTACATCAATTCCAATATTATGCTGCAGGATCAAGACATTTGATAAACTGTCATAACTTACCTGACCGGTTCTGGGGTGTGGTGAGGTAGGTATGTTGTATTATCTCCACAGCAGCCTCTGTCAGTACTTTGTCCGGAACACTTACATAGGTGAGGTTTTTCGTAGGAGTGGGTGGGTGAGATTCTGTGGCCTGCGTTGTGCAGGAGGTCGGACTAGATGATCAGAATGGTCCCTTCTGACCTTAGTATCTATGAAATCTTCTGGATGTGATCCAGCCAGGGCTACTACTCTTACATATAGCTGGAGACAAAGGGCCAAATCAATCCCTGCCATATATGTAAGGGGACTGTTGCCCCTTACTAACATTCATTGGAGGTGTTTTAGTGGCTAACTCCCAGTACTAAAAGGGGAAGGGTCAATGGGAAATCAGGACCCTGAGACTGACAGTCCCCAGGAACAATGGGGAGAGGCCAATGCTCCAAGTCAGCCTGAATGACAGGGCAGGCAGGCTAATCAGGGAGTCAGGAGGCCAGGGAGGTCCCATCCTCCATGTGAGCTGGAATAGCCTGGGTCAGACAGAGTGGGGCCGAGCTAAGGAGAAAGCAGGGGCCTGTGCTGAGTTGGGGAGCAGAGCTGGGTCAGATCCAGAGAGAGCAGACCCTGTCCTGGGAGCAGAGCTGCAGCCTCAAAGCCAGAGGCACAGCCCAGAGAGAGCAGATTTGCCCTGGGAGCAGAGCTGCAGCAACCAGAGCCAGAGGGGCCAGAAAAGCAGCCCACGAAGCAGGTCAGTGCTGGGAGCAGAGTCACAAAAGCAGCCTGCAGAGCAGACCTGTCCTGAGCAGAGCTGCAGCAACCAGAGGCAGAAGGGCCAAAGAAGCAGCCCAGGGAGCTGGAGGCAGAGCAGCAGCAGCAGTGCAGAGACAGAGTGGTGCAGCTGGGGCAGAACGAGCAGTTTGGAGCTAGGTGCAGTGAGCAGCTGGGGAGAGCGAGGGGGACCCTGGGCAGCAGGCCCCGCACAGGGAGATGCCTCAGCCAAGAGGATCTGCAGGCCAGGCTTGGATTGTAAGCCCGACAGGGCGGGGGCGACACTGGGAAGAAGGGTCCTACCACTTAGAGCCTGAGAGTGTGGGGCCACCACCAGAGCAAGTGTCCCACCCACAGCATCCCTGCAGCACAGCCAGGACCTGAGAAGAAGGCCTGGGACTTACAAGGAACAGACTGTGAACTGACCAGACATACCAGAGACACTGTGATGTTCCCTGCCACAGAGCGGGTTGATGTGTTTCCTTTAACCTTTCCCATTTTTCCTTATTCTTTTTAAAATTAATTATTGATTAAATAACTTGCATTTGCTTTAACTTGTATGTGATGGTTAATGGGTCAGAGAAGTGCCCAGTGCAGAGAGAGTACCCTGGAGTGGCAACACCCTAGCCTCTGTCTTAGGTGACCACAGCAGGGTTGAGGGTCGAGCCCCCCAGGAATCTTGGGCCCAGCCTTGTTGGGGTTACGAGGACTCTGCCAGACAGGAGAGTGGAAGGGGAGTCCTCAAGGGCAGGGAGGCCACTGGGTAAAGAAAGTGGGAGCGAGGACTCAGATCCTTTCGCTAGCCCACCTCCCCGGGGTAGTGCAGAAGCCAGGGAAGTTCCCCACAATAGCGGGACTATTCCCTTGCTTACCCATAAACCCCTCAAAAGACAGAGTCATACTAGGGATGCAGTTGAGCCATTATATTGCATACTAGTGAGTACAGGGGACTGGACTAGATGATCTCTCAAGGTCCCTTCCAGTCCTATGATTCTATGATTATGTCCCAGGGATTTAATCCATATTTAGGAATTGTGTCTCATGAAGCCATAACTCCTTTCCTGCTACCCCACTGTTGCAGAGCGATAATATTTTACCAAGGCTTTTAAAAGTGATTTGACCTATCTCTAAAATGAAGTTCCTTCCATCTAGCACATAGAAGAAAAACACACACACAAGTATATTACGCTGTCTAGGCGGAACAATGTCCTAACACAGGAGACAATGGTGAATCCCTCTCCACGAGCAGGAACCCCAGCTATGCGCAAAGCTATCCAGCTATCCAGTTCCCTTCCATTTCTGGACCACTGCCTCCCTCAACTCACTCTCTAAGCTTTGCAAGGCTTTGTAGGCTTCTGGAAAGATGTTACAGCCTTTCTGTTTTCTTCAGACTTTTGTGGCAGCTGTAGAAGCTTTGGAGCTCTGTTTAAAATATAAATTTTTTAAAAAAAATTCAACAAAAAACCCAAAAGCTTCAAGCCTACAATGCTTAGTGCAACAACAGTAACCTCTGTGGACCAAAGAGTATACATTTTCCTTCCAACATCAATTATAACTTAAATTCACTATGCTGGTTCAAACCAAATTCTACCTCTTTCCATGGTGATGTATGTTTATCTTAAGGTTTTGCTACTTCACACACCCCTCTGGAGTTCTGCCACAATAGGCAGAGAACAAGCAGACATATATACTGCCCTAGGTCTATACATATAAGCAGCAAGATCTAGGGCAGGATCTGTCTTGCAGATCTGAACATTCACAACTTTATGAGAATAGCAGTATATTATTGGATTATTTCTTTTACATGGGAGCTCATAATAAATCTCAAATGTTTAACTTGCTGGACTTTCCACAGATCTTAAAGGTAAAATGTGGCCAGCGAATGCATGTCTAAACTCACAGAAGTTCAAGGGAACAACTTCACTGTATTTGCATGACTATAGATTTTTAATTGAAATGATTGCAGTGCCTAAATATGCAGGTGTGGTAGGTGATCACAATTGTTAGCCAGACTTATTAAATTCACCGCACAAATGTATATAAGCATTTGGAGCATGGGACACAAATCCCCATTTATTTTAAAACAATTTTCTGCTCCTTTTGAAAAGAGTGCAGTTAAAGGCCCTGAGAGAGCCAGTTAACCTGCAGTCTGTGAACAAGGATGGGTGAATGGGCAGGTGTTCAGTGCAGGAATGGTAATCAGCTGCATTTTCAGAAGGCACCTGATCTGAGAAGGGTTGCACCCTAGATGTGGCACTGATTCCAGGCAGCCAGGATGGCTGACTTACTCCATGCTTTGGATGATAGCTGAGGGAAGATGTCACCTCCCTTTATGTTCATAATTTAAAGAAGCAAGGCACTTTTGTGATTGGGTTCTGTTTAAATACGCTCTGCCCATTAGCACATATGTACTGTATCAGTAATAAATGTAAGTGTTACCATGGTACTTCATACATGTGCACTGAGCCATTTGTGAGATTACCAGTAAGTAATTAGCAAGGCTGGTTTCCATGATATGTCCCCCTCCTCCACCTGTCTGTACATCTGTTTTCTAGGAGACTACCTGCCCCTCCTCTGAGCCTGACTGGCTCTCTGGCCTCCCACCTTTCACTGCCTGTCTGGTGAAAGAGGGGCACACCTTCTTCCTAACTGTCTCTGTGGGATTGGGCAGAACTCTAACTACAGGTTTAGTTCAGAAGAGGACATGTCTCCACAAATGCCTCCTGAGTTGGTGGGAAAGATCACTAGTCCCCTAACTGCCTCTCTTGTTTTGGGGAGAAAGAAGGAAACACCCAGCTCATTCCATTTGAATCCACTGTACTCCTGTAATCCAATGTACTGCAGCACCAAGATGGCTCCTATGGCTCAATCTATGTCATTGCTTGGAGGGGTTAGTATTAGAGCACTGGCGCAACAGTTGTGTTAGTCTGTTATCCTCACTGAGGCTCAATGAGCACGAGTAGAGTATCATGGCAGCAGCAATGAGCCCTGATGTCCATGTACCACTGGGAATAAAATCCCTTCTTTTAAATATAGTGCCTACTAGGTAGTTGGACAGCAACCGAGGCATTGCATGCAGTTTCTTGCCTAATCTGGTGGTGCTCGCTCAGTAACTGTTGTGTGAATTGTTGGACTAAAACCACAAAAATATTCTAAGTTTTTACAAAAGGCCTCTCCCAATCTAATATATTTTGTGTCATCAAACTGAAGCCACAAAGAAAGAGTGTGAAAGTAGTTTCAAAGCACTACATATTTTGCCATCTTCAGACAGACTCTTCCCATCTCTCTCTCTCTCTCACACACACACACCCCTTTTCATTTCTCTATGATATTTAGCACTCTTTATATATCAAACCCACCCATCAGGTAGTAGGTGGGTGACAGGGACTCCGTTTTGCTTTAAGTTCCCAATAGATTAATATGACATATTATAGGCTAATCCTCCAGGGATGCCCCCCCCAACCCCCACATCTGGAGAATAGTCAAGGACAGGTTTCCTGTGCTATGCATCTACAAGAGAAGAAGAATAAATGCTTTTGTCTGTTTCTGTCTTTTTTAAATTAAGAGTATGCTGTTTAAATGCAGCTATAACCAGTATCTGTCTGTTGATCTGAGGATAAAAGCTGCTGCTTACATACTCCTAGGATTGAATAACCCACCCTTAGGAAGTATAAGGAGACAGGCCAGGATAACTGGCATTCAGAGAACCAAAGTCAGTAGAAACATACTCAAGAGGAGCTGCATTCTCTATCCAGAAGGATGAGCTGTCATAAAGTGAACCCTCCAAACTCGGGGATGCCAAGGAACAGTTACCACACCTGCTGCAGGGGCAAGTGAAACAACCCATGCTAAACAGAAAAGTTAGGAGTAGACACCAAGATAAGACCCCAGAAGCTACTGCAAACTAACACTTATGCTTTGGAGGATTAGCAAAACCCTGCCCACAAGTTCTCAGATGACCAGTCTGATTACCTGCTGGCAGAAATGTTATTGTAATGAAAAGTTTCTAAAACCAGAGAGCTCAAAAATCTTTTCATTTATATTTTTATTTACTTTCCTATTGCTGGCCAATTAGTTGAGCTTGTCTAACACTTGTTCTGTCAGTGATAGATATGTTATGTCACTCAATTGGATAGTCAATACTCATATTTCAATTTACATGTGTATTATTTGACCAGGTAAAATGAATAGTCAGAGACTAAAATGAAGCAGAATATTTTACATATATGAAGTCTGACAAAGCACAATTGTCTCTTCTATAATGCAGGTTGCTGAAGATCACATTGGCCTCCCACAGAATGGTGGTGTCTCCTCACTGACTTACACAGCAAGATGGAGCAGCTGCCTTGTATGGATGGCTACTGTGCATCTCTTTTGTCCAAGACTCCACCTTCCTCTGGAAGGACAGTTCCATGATGGATAAATATGGAGTACTACTAGAGGCAGAGATTACTGCTGCTTCATAGGATATCTGACCTTCTTCCATTCCTTCTGGGTCCAGTTGGCTTTCCTCCATTCCCTTGGGTATGAGTACTTTTTCTAGTCTATCCTCCTAGGCTTTCTCAGATCTACCTGAACATCCTGCCAGCATCCCAGAAGGAGTCATCCTCTCAGAGACTTCTAGACTCCCTGATGCAGCTGAAGTTCTTTTCACTGAATAATTGACTGTGGGGATTTCTCACACTCCTAAATGTACCAGGCCAATATTGGTCATTTATCTACTGGCTGGACTAGTTACAGGGTTACAGTGGTCTTTTGGAATGATGCACCCTGTCCTCCCTCCTGCAGAAGGACCCCTTGTGGGCCAGTGTGAAGATGAGATGAGGCTAAAGCCTCACCTCTTCCTTGTTCTACTCCATTCCATTTGGTGCATGGTGCACTGTTGCGGTGCCCTGAGGAAGCAGACTGTAAGTTCCCAGGTGTGCATGAACTGCAAATGTGACAGGTTCTTGCATTGCTCACAAAGAGGAGGAGGCTCACCATGTGTTACCCCAGTGCACCTGTGTAAGCATCTGCCACAGTCTCGCCCAGAGACATCAGAGACAAGCTCTTGGAGAATACTTAGATTGGGTTGGGTGCTTATTTCAAGCCTATTTAGTAGGAAGCAATTACTGGGACTACATATGGAAACCAAGAATTTGTGCAAGCAAATGGCCATTTTAGGTATTTAATTACACTTCTACAAACATACAATTTGTACTTACAATTGTTCACACATCAGTATGCACATAATTGTGGTCACATTATTTATGTATGATCATAACCTTTTGAAAATCAGGCCATTTGTGTTTGGGTCTTTGTACTTTGAATTTTCAAGATTCTAATAATCTTCTAATTACACTTGATTGTGATGGAGAGAAACTTATCTTCTCCCTACAAAGTTTCTATTTCTATTACTATTCATTTTATTTAAAGCTTCTTCTGACATCTGTCTTAAAATCTTTGTTCCTTGTGGTATATATTAAAATATATTTATATTTTATAGGGACTTAAGTCCTTTTCATCATTACATCTGGATCAAAGTTGGTTGGACATTTTCAAAGCTCTTGAGCTAAGACCTTTTTTATAGTCAAGAGACCTGTGAACTTTTTGGAATAAAGACCTTAGTGACATTACCTCATGTCAATTTACAAAGACTGTTGATTATTTACAAAACAATTGTCACTATTCCTTTTGAATAAAATATTTGATATTTAATTATTATATAATTTATTGCTAATTTATTAATTAATTGAAAAATAACCTCTCCTTAAAATAAAAGATAACCATATGTATTCTCTCTTGCCACTTCTTTTCTATCCCAGGAGTTGAATAAATTTACTAGTATAGTGGAGACACTTCAACATAACAGTTTGATTAATAAGTCTTTTTCTGTTATGGGTTGTCCTATGTAACACTGAATCACAGAAGAAAGATAGAGATAGAAAAGACACATTGTGGCATCTAGGCCATTCCCTACCAGAAAAGGCTGGTTCTAAATGCTATGGCAAGATCCTCAGCAAGTGTAAAATGTCATAGCTCTACAGAAGTCAATGGAACTACAAAAATATATGCCAGATGAGTGGCTTGTCCTGTGTATTTTAATCAAGAAGAAATGTTCTAAAAACAGTGTACTGCATTTAATGTACATTATAGATTATAGTATTTCTGTAATTTATTTGCATGACATATGACAAGTATAAAATCTAAAGTAATTTTCACTTTATTCAAAGTATATATTATTCCATTTATTATGCTCTCACTTATTGTTTTTGTTCTTGATGTATTTTAACTAAGGAAACTGCCTTTGGGAAAACGCTTACTTAAACCACTAGTCTCTCATTATTTTCTTTATGTTTGTATGATATTTTGGACAAAATAGCTTCACTCCTCAGCAGAAGAAAGCTAAAAATGAGCCCTTTCCTGTCACCTTTGTGCCTTTAATATACTGGACAAAGTAGGGGCAACACAGAGTGAGAAGGTGCTAGCAGAAGCTTAGGAAGGCACAATCCCTCCCCAGTTGCCTTCCACATGTCTCCCCTCTCATATGGTGCAATGTGTGTATCACAAATCCACACTCTCACCACCTATTGTTGTGTCTGGAGGCTAGACACTAAGACTTAGACAACTAGCACTAGTTACCCACACTTGACTGAATTTACATTATATTTGGGCTTGGCAGAATTTAATTTTTTTTAATAATTTTGACAGATTATATCAATGTTTATTTTTAAGCTTTTTTCTATTTTTATCTATTAAAATTGTCATAGTTATGGGAAATTATGAGGGGATTAGACAATAATAATTTAATGACAGACATTGAGATTCAAAAACTTAAAGCTTTATAACCATTAAGGTACAAAATGTTAACATCAAAAGTCAAAAATATACAAATTAAATATCCCAAAATCCAACTTTAAAGTTATCAAGCAGCCATTTTTAAAAAACATTGCCTATCTATAAATTTCAATTATTATTGATGGAAATATTTTAGTCTGTTTGTGTTTATATGGTGAAACCAACATTTACCAATAAAAATCTAATCCTTCCCAGCCTAATTATATTCATCTCCCTCTCTTTCTCATGCTTCCCAACTCCCATTGCTGACAAAAATTGAAATTGGGCTTTGAGAATGAGTTGGTTGCTTTTCTGCTAATAATAAACAGAAAAAACTGGCACCGACCCAAATTTCCATCTTCCAATGTGTGTGAAACAAACCCAAACATTTTGAAAGGTCAAGATAAGTTCAGACAGAGATGGGGATAAATGCCCAAATTTTATTATCAGAATTTATTGGTAATTTAGAAAATCCTCACCTAGACTCCCTTTGACTCAGTGACTATAATATACACAATGAAGCTGTATAAAAACAAAGACTAGAAAACAGAAAACGTACTTTTTATTGTTAAATATAAATGGATGAATCAAGAGAAAGAACTGTCACTTAGTTAGTTACCAGCTGCCAATTTCTCAAGGATATGATAGCGTGCATACAATTATTCTGCAAACAGCATAAAAGAATGAAAGCAATGAGAACTCAGAGGTGCAGCTTTACAGTACACTGAGTATTGAGTCACGCCCAAGAAAACATGCAGCCACCTAAGAAACCGATAAACAATTTCTATACTTCACACACACAAAGTGATAAGCAGAAACCCAGGGTAGCCGCGAGGACGCTTCTCTGACTATTGCAGTAGCATGCGTGGAAACAGAAAATCTGACAAAGTGATTTCAAAATTACCTTGTACAAACCATAAGAACATTTCTGTCAAGCACTGAGATTCTTTTGGTAGTTCAGTAAAATTACACATCTAGTTAGGAACCCATCCCCATTGGTCCTCCATGCAGTCCCCCATGAATAAGAATACACAGATCAATAATCGCTTTACCCTAACCCCTTTGAACTGTGGTTCTGTGTGTAATATTGTGCTTATCTTTCATTAGTCAGAGAAAAGCTGTTTGGGCAGAGAACCTCTCATTATATAAGCTTCATAGATTTATAGATTCTAAGGCCAGAAGGGACCATTGTGATCATCTACTCTGACCTCTTGCATAATACAGGCCATAGAACTTCCGTCACCTAATCCCTCCTTGACATTCTTGATAAACATCTCATTTTGATTTAAAAATTGCCAGTGAAAGAGAATCCTGTCTTTGATGCTGACATTTCCTAGGGGATAGCATTCACTTGGTACCAGCTGACTGCACAGAACATAGATTGTAAAGCACTGTGTAAAGAATAACGACGAACAACATATAATAAAACTTTCAGGGGAAGCATTACTAAAGGGTATCCCAGAAGAGAATACATCTGTTTTCTTCAAGTGAGACACTTTTCGGCCATAAAATTAATGCAGGTGCAACTGGCAAAAATAGAGGTTGAATTGTTCTGATGGTCAAGAAGTGTTCAAGGAAAAAATAAAGAAGATGTTCAATATAGTTGGGGTCAAGCCTGGGAATTAGGGTGTTTTGAAATAAGATTAAAAGACAGATGTGAACTACCATTGCTGGTAATATTATTGGTTCTTGTGTAGAACAGAAGTTCTCAAACTTGGGGGCATGGAATGTCTTCTGGGGGAGAGCATGAGAAGCAGCTGCCCAGCTCTGAAGGCAGAGTGGCAACTACTGGCCAGGTGCCCAGCTCTAAAGGCAGTGCTGTCACCATCACCCGCGTAGAAGTAAGGGTGACATGGTATGATATAGCCACCCTTATTTCTGTGCTGCTGGTGGTGCTGCTTTCAGAATTGGGCACTTAGCCAGCAGCTGCTGTTCTCCAACCACTCAGCTCTGAAGGCAAAGTGGTATACATATCAGTATATGTACTTGGATGGCAGAGTGAGAGGGAGTTTAAACTACTTCATATTCAAAGAAGGGAGGTGTGATCAAATCAGTTTGAGAACCACTGATAGAGAAAACATACAGTTTATAAAATAATCAAATCTCCCTTTTCTAAACAGCTGCCAGAAAGGCTAAAAGAAAGCTAGTGTCTCAAACTGACACTACTGGTATAACAGGATTTAGGAAACAGCCGAGGGAGAAAGTGACATATCTATATGGTAGTAGTTAGCATGATTCTTCTCCCTGTATGGAGAGAGTTAGGAAAGCAAAAGGAAGCCAGTCAACTTTTCAAATGCCTACATTTGCAATCATATTTCTCTCAGCTGTATTAAGCATATTCCAAACACACGGATTTACAGTTGAAGTAGCTCTTTTATTTGTCCTCATCAGCTGGGAAGATGGCTATATCATGCACAAAGGATCAGTTTCCTTTTTTAAAAAAGCACCCGAAAAAGGAAACCATTTCCATCCCATCCCACTGAATACATAGGGGCAGGGATGGAGGGCTCCTGACCTAGTCTTTAGAAATGATGGAGGAGCATCTGACCCTCATAAAATGTATATAGAGCATGTGCACAGCAAGTGTTTGTAAGGCCATTTTGAAAGCTTTCCGCAGTTTGGAAGGGGAGGAGGAAAGAGTTTTGGGCAGAGGAACAAGAAGAACTAAAAACCATCCAAACAACCAAAAAACGAAAAGAAAATCATCATCAGCAACGAGGAGATGGATAGCTGCACAGCAGCAACAATGATGTGTCCAGCCACCACCATGAGTGGTTCCTGAAGTATGGTATGTGCTTGGTCATTCAGCTGTGTGCTTGGAACTCCACCAGGCAGCGAGAAGGGGAATGAATGATCAGTTCAAGCAGATGCATACTGCTATTCAAAGGGCAGGTGGCACCCAAAGGTATACACTGTTAAAGAGAGGGCATCTTGGATCACCAGAGAATGGCAAAACAAAGTGAAGGGGGGCAAGCAGTAATTGTGGCAACAGAGGAGGACTGAGGGGGTCACAGTAGAAGGTAGATGGAGTGGATGAGGATCTATATCCTGCCTTTGATGCCAACATCTCCCATGTGACAGCAGTCACTTGGCACTAATAGATTGCTCAGATCATAAGGGAGCAGGAATTTGAGCACAGAGAGAAGGTAACTGAGGAGGACATATGGGTGTTGGTGTAGAAACAAATGCTGGAGGTAGGCCATAATGTGCTGTGACAGCATTGGGACACCATGCAGGAGGACGCTGCAGTGGCTGTGGTGAGGATATGTTGATCCTGCAACCTTCTTCAGTACTTGTTGCTTTGCTGGATCCTACTGGTATCTATGAATCTATGAATCTTACCTCAGCACATGCATATCAGGTAAGTTACACAAGGTTGATCAGTGGTGCTCCTGAAAAATTCTCTCAAACCCATGATTTCATTCTCGCCTTCTATTTACCACATGCTGTACCCTGGTCTTCCACTGCTCGTGGTTGTTTGCATGCAACAGTACAGGCAGCAATATGGATATGTCCAGTATTCATATTAGTCACTGCAACATTTTATTAATCTAATAGTATCAACTTCTTCCCCTCAATCCGCTTTTCTTTGCGATGCTCTGGGAGTCTGATGTCAGCAGCTTACTACGGTAAACTCCTCTTCTCTGCTCACTACTACCACTGCACTAGGTTGCTGTACAGGATTCATAGATTTTAAAGCCACAAAGGACCATTATAATCATCTAGTCTGACCTCCTGCATAAAACAGGCCATAGTTTCTGTTTCAGCTACCGTTATCTTTTAGAAAGACATCCAGTCTTGATGTAAAAGACTTCAAGTGATGGAGATTCCAACACATCCTCTGGTAAGTTGTTTAATATTAATTACCCTCCCTGTTAAAAATTTGCATAATGTTTCCCATTTGAATTTGTCTAGCTTCCTCTTCCAATCATTGCTTCTTGTTATGTCTTCATCTGCGAGATTAAAGAACCTGTAGTATCAAATACTTCCTATTCGTGTGTCATAAATATAAAGGGAAGGGTAAACACCTTTAAAATCCCTCCAGGCCAGAGGAAAAACCCTTTCACCTGTAAAGGGTTAAGAAGCTAGGATAACCTCGCTGGCACCTGACCAAAATGACCAATGAGGAGACAAGATACTTTCAAAGCTGGAGGGGGTAGAGAAACAAAGGTTCTCTCTGTCGGTGTGATGCTTTTGCCGGGAACAGAAAAGGAATGGAGTCTTAGAACTTAGTAAGTAATCTAGTTAGATATGTCTTAGATTCTGTTTTGTTTAAATGGCTGATAAAATAAGTTGTGCTGAATGGAATGTATATTCCTATTTTTGTGTCTTTTTGTAATTTAAGGTTTTGCCTAGAGGGATTCTCTATGTTTTTAATCTGATTACTCTGTAAGGTATTTACCATCCTGATTTTACAGCGGTGATTCTTTTACTTTTTCTTCAATTAAAATTCTTCTTTTAAGAACCTGATTGTTTTTTCATTGTTCTTAAGATCCAAGGGTTTGGGTCTGTGTTCATCTGTGCAAATTGGTGAGGATTTTTATCAAGCCTTCCCCAAAAAAGGGGGTGTAGGGTTTGGGAGGATTTTGAGGGGAAAGACATTTCCAAGTGGGCTCTTTCCCTGTTATATATATTTTTAGACGCTTGGTGGTGGCAGCAATAAAGTCCAGGGGAAAAAGGTAAAATCGTTTGTAGCTTGGGGAAGTTTTAACCTCAGCTGGTAAAAATAAGCTTAGGGTTTTTTTTCATGCAGGTCCCCACATCTGTACCCTAGAGTTCAGAGTGGGGAAGGAATCTTGACATCGTGTAACTTACAGACTATGAAAAATACTTAGGCTCTCCTACTCTTCAGGAACAATTGTCACCAGAGCAACACCATCACTAATCAATCATCAAGATTTCTCTCAGAAGAAGAAAACCCCCAGCCACAAATCCTCTGCAAATGAATCCTTTTTTGCTACCAATGACCTTCATAGTCTAGTGAACAAACAAGAGCGGTCACTGTCCCTCATAATCAAAAGAGCCCTCGCTAAGTAACAATGTTTTTTCTTTTCACATAAACTGAGTGCTAGACTGAAATTTCTGCATAGCTGATCACTATGTATGCATAGCAGGAGTGAAAGACTGGGTAATGATTAACTGTGCTGGTGGCACTCATGTTAGAAGTGTTCTCCTAGCATCAGCTGGAGCCTAAGCATGACTTGCTGGTAGGCGCTAACCTCTATAAAGCTCCACTTCCTGTGACTACGTTGGCTATTCACTATGTGTGCTGCTGATACTCATCAGATCAGAGTGATTAATGTTGGCACAACAGGGGGATC
Source organism: Dermochelys coriacea (assembly GCF_009764565.3). NCBI lineage: Eukaryota > Metazoa > Chordata > Testudines > Dermochelyidae > Dermochelys > Dermochelys coriacea. The sequence continues at coordinate 78,518,128 of NC_050069.1, forward strand.
TGTTAATCCAACAGCATTAATCAAAGAGGAGACAAAGATAGGTGCCCACAAGTACATGCAACTACAACTACTTTTTGTGACTGTGACATGAAAAAGGGAGGACCAGATTGTGAGAGGTCCTAAGAGGACAGGAGGGGGGCCAGAAGCCATGCAAAATGCCCTTATCCCCACAAAAGTAGTTGTTGGGAGTGCTCACTCTTATTCCCCTTAGAAGGAAGCAACCAAAAAGGGAGCAAGGACAGGTGGGGAGGAGGTAGGACCATGACCCCACCACCCCTCTGTTCTAGTGCATGGAGTGGGGCTGGCACCCTGGGAAGAGCAATCTGTTCTGACTATCTATGCACTGAGCAGAATGAGGAGAGATACCACCTACTGAGGCATAATCTGTCTGGTGTTTCTCATGGGGCAGTGTGGTTGTGCACCAGCCCCTACGAAGGGCAGATAAAAAATCTGGTGTGAAATCCGGGCCTTGTTGAAATGAATAGCAAAACTCCCATTGACTTCAATGGGACCAAGATTTCATCCCTAGTTCATAGCTTTCTCTCTTCCTCTGATTCAGGAAGCAACTCAGGTATTTTAAATACAGGTCCCTACACACAACCCAATACAACCTACTTTCTAGTGGAAAAGAAGAAAATATTCTAAAATTTCCTCAACATAGTTATCACTTGAGGAACCTTCAGCCCTGAATTGCTCCCCACCATCTCCCTGAGGGAATCAAAGTTTCAATGATTTTTTTTTAGCTGTGCTTCCCGTTTATAAAAGTTAGGTTATCTAATCGGAGACCAGAAACAATGCCCTGTGACTCAGGCCCAAAGGCCACAGCACTCCAAAACTGCTTGAATGAGTCCGCAAGCAATCCATAGGCGGAAATCTATTCCCAGGGAATGTCTGTCAAACAGTTATGCATAGTGAAGAAAACCCTGAATCATAGCTCCTGAATAATCTGTGAACATCAACAAGTTTTAAATTCATCAAAACAAAATGATTCATTGCAAATTGCTCACTCAGGTCTCCTTTCCCAGCCATTTTAAAACATAGCTAAAGCTGATTCCTAAACTGAGAGGAAGAATGGTCTGGTGGCTTGAGGAGGGCGGCATTCAATTGCCTACTCTGAAACTGACTTACTGTGTGATGTCGGGGACACCCAGATCCTCAAACTCCCATTGGGTGTGTGGCACCTAAATACCATTGAGGGTCTGGGTCTTAGTCTCTGAATCAGTTATTCATCTGTAAAATGGGGATATTAGTACTTCCCTACCTCAAATGGACACTGTGAACGTAAATACATTAAAGAATGTAAGGTGCTCAGATATTATGGTAGTAGGGACCATTTCAGTATGGAAGATACACAGGACAAATTGTTCATGAAGTCACCCTCACTGTGAATATTGTCTCTACTGAATTATTGCTAAGGCCAGTGAGAACTCAGTTTATCTGGTACATTTATAAATTCACATACATTAATTATTTGCAAAGGCTCTTAGGCCCAGATCCACAAAGTATTTAGGTTCCTTACTCCTTTTCTGCTTCTTTCATCCTCATGCTGGACTCCACTGTAACATGCATGTGTCAAAAAGCACATATAAATTTTCAGATGTCTGAATACCACACATGCCATCAGGACCTTCTTACACAATATTTTCAGTGAGATGAAAATGGCATTTTTTGAGACTTGACATCCTGGTGGAGAAAAATCCTCAAACCGAAACCTATATTTATATATGCTACCAGCCCATCCTTATGCAGCTTGTAAAACCAGCTAAGGCGCGTGTGCTTCCACCGATTTTATGAGAAAACTCATGCAGAGATATGACATGGCAAAGCAAAGAGCAGGATCTAGTCTATCATTTGTAGATTATGAATTCAGCCAAGCAAGAGACATTCCTGCTTATCAAACTTGGAAATTAATTGCACAACTCCACCACCCCCACCACCATCCTCACCCTGTTTTAATCTGTGTTAGCACAGACATGCCTTTCAAGCATATCTGCTTCTTCTGATAAAATTCATTGGTTTTGTACATACATGGAGAAAAAGGGGAGCTATGGGTGAATTAGTCATGGAAGTTTGCATTGGGAGGCTAAAATTACACCTACCTATGCCAGTAAAGGGCTCCACATCCACAAGGGGAAGACAGCTTTATGTTTTATCAAGCCAGGAGAGGTTCTGGGGGACATCCCCAGCCACCATGGTAATGCCATTTTTGGGGGTTGGGCTGATTGTCTGCAGATAACTGGTGGAGGAGAGTGTTGTAGGCATTGTATGCCACTGCAGTCCTCCTCTAGGCTAGAGTGACCAGATATCCCAATATTCAGGTTTTATATAGGCACCTATTACCCCTCTCCCCCCCCCCTGCAGATTTTTCACCCTTTCTATCTGGTCACCCTACTCTAGGCAGAATTACCATTGCTGGCGACCAGCAGACACAGTGAAATTACTGCATCTATCTTGTATTTTAGTCCTTTATTTGGTTTTCAAGAGTTCAGAACAAGTTCCTCTGCAAGACTAAATCTTGTTCATCCTTCTCACCAGAGCAGCCCCATTGAATTCAAGGAAGATGAGGGGCTGCAGATTAAGTTGTAGCCAAACTGTGGACTCAATTCTACCCTTTGTTACATCAGTGTGAAACTGGAGTAACTCCTTGACTTTAATGGATATTCCAGATTTACACAGGTGTATGTGTGAACATGATTTGTCTCTATGCCTTTTTTTATTCATTTAAAAATATAGACAGTACTGTATTCTTCTATTATACCTGCACATGGTGAAGAGAAATATTATTTATTTTGTAACCATTCATCCTTGCTTGAAACCAAGCAAGTACGCACAGATAGGAATTTCGGGCCACACCTCTATATGAATATATGGATTATTCTCACACTGAGCTACAGCGATGACTAATTCTAAAACTTTCTGTTCACAAGCCTGAGGAAGCCTACAAAGTTTTTCCTTTATTGATGGTTATGCTCCAGGAGTATTTTATAGAAAGCAGCAGAAATTGTATCTCCAAGAGAGAGATGCTGCACATTCCAATGCAAAGAAATACAAAAGAACACACACAAGATATATCAATGTGGAACAGAAATACACGGTGAACATATCTGTTCTCTCTGAGGGAAAAACAGAGCAAAGTGTTTTAGAATAATTTCTGAAATAAATATTTATGAAAATATTTAATAGACATGTACATAAAAATAGCCATTTTAGATAGAAGAGAGTTGCATATTTAAAAGTAATAGTACTTGCAGAAATTTAGCTTTTAATAAAATCATGCTTTGCCCTACCATAATTTCTAAGTATCTGGAAGAGCTTGTTATCTTCCACAAAGACAAAACAAAGCTAAAATTGCTAACGCAATGACTTTGTTCAGCAAGTGACTAATACCTGTTCTAACTGGGTGTGGAGGTGTAATTGCTCCTTAGCTCTCTCTACACTTGGACAGCAGCCAAAGTGAACTCCCATCTCAAGTCAACCATCATTTAAAAAACATTTATTCAAAACTCTTGGTTCCCATGAACGAGCTTCCACTGATTAAGCACTTTGAAACTCAGATGGAATTGAGCATTAATTAAAATATAGAAGTGCGTGGGATTTTCAGGAGTGAAATCCACAGAAAGAAAGAAAGAAAAATCAAAAGTGTTCTAGAATCTGTGAGTCCTTAAGCAACATGGATTATTTTTCTGATGATGATTAACTAAATGTTTAAAAGTTGGAGTTGTAAAGACACAATGTGTTGTAATCACAAGCACAGACATGCTGTGCATTAAAAGGATTTTCAATTAAAAAAAGCTACATTATAGCTCTTATTTTCTTTTAGATTGCAAGAAGATATCACTGGAAGTGGTCTTCTTGTGCAAGACTTGATTATATATTTAAGTGGAGAAAATCCCTGAGTTATGAATTTCAGCTGTTTTCATGTTACGGAATCTGACAAAGGTTATGAATATTTTTAGAAGTTCACCAACCAGGCATTTGAGCAAACATTTCTCCATAGCTAACAACTCTTGGGTTTTGTTTTGTTTTGTTTTAAACACCACCACCTTGGACATCTCTAGCCTACAAAACTTTGGGAATGTTCCAAAGATTTCAACATGCAGTTGCCTTTAATGTGCATTGACTTCTTGTTCTTCGGATTTCAGAGTAGCAGCCGTGTTAGTCTGTATTCGCAAAAAGAAAAGGAGTACTTGTGGCACCTTAGAGACTAACAAATTTATTAGAGCATAAGCTTTCGTGAGCTACAGCTCACTTCATCGGATGCATCCGATGAAGTGAGCTGTAGCTCACGAAAGCTTATGCTCTAATAAATTTGTTAGTCTCTAAGGTGCCACAAGTACTCCTTTTCTTCTTGTTCTTCGGAGTAACAGATCCATTCCCAACTATCATTATAGTTAAGCATACTTCCAATCAGGCATGTAAAAAAGGTACCACACAAGAACTGCAACCTAAGCTGTTCAATACATGAATTCAGTCACTGGGAAAACTTTCAGTGCAGCATGCAGAGGAATAAGGTGAACAACTCCTATGATTGAGCTAGATTATAGTTGGATCTAGCATAGCAGGGGAGTAAGGTCCATTTGCACACCAGTGCATGGACATATTAAACTGGCCTGGCCTGAAGGTGAAAATGGTGAGAAGAGGATTTGCATGTTACTCCCCCTTGTGAGCAAGGGGGCAGGGAGTGGGCAGGGAAGGGCAAAGAGCCTTGACATCACCCTCTCCATGTGTTGGCCCCCAGAGATGATTGAATATAACAGGTGAGGAGGGAGGCGCACCAAAGAAAATGTACTTCAGAGGGGTGTCTCTGAAGCACAGTGCCTCATGCCTGGAATGGTCTAGTTTATACCCTCTCCCTGACTCAGGGATGGCCCAAGGGCACAATCTAGCCAATAGCAGTTGTGGTCACAAGCCTAATTCCCCACCCACGGTGCTGAAAGGCTAACACCAGTATGTCTATTACATTTTTCCTTTTCTGTCATTTTGATTGCTTTTTTTCTTGATTTTTTCTGATGGACATAATTTTGATTGCTTGTGACTAAGTTTTAATATTTAACACTCAGCCATTTCAGCTTCATTGAGAAAAAAAAAGCCTGCAAGTTTGTCTGTTTTTTTTTAATAGGAAAAAGTGGTGTTTTCTGCTCATCTAAATCAAATAAGACTGAGTGGATTTTGATTTATTTTTTTAAAATTCGAGCACATCAGGTGTGTGATGTTTCAAACACTGTTAAGAAAATTAAGAATCACTCAAAAGAGATTAAAATGGCTTGGCCATCTCAAGTTAAACTATAGCATTGCTATCTGCAGTGTTATAATAAAAGAGTCTGAGAAATGGCTAGAACATTATATATTGTAGTCCTGTAGTTAGCTGGCAGTTACAATCGGTAACCACTCCCAGCTGTGGCCCCCGCCTCGATCTCCTTACCCGGTCTGTGTCCCCCCTCCCAGAGCTGCGGCCCTGCTTCTGGCCCCGGATCGGGGGCCAAGGGGGGACAGGAGTAAGGGGGGATGTGAGGTAAAACATTTGGGGATCACTGGTATATATTAAGCATTGGAGCAAAGATGCCCTGTCACAAGGAGAGCACTGGGAGGCATTTGTGCCAGTTACTACACCCATTTGTGGGATACAGCTTACTTCATCTCGTATGGCTAGCTAGCACCACTGGTTGGGGACGAAAGGGGGGATTGAAGGGAGGGTGCTACCCTCTTTGCAGTTCTGGGTGCACCCAAGGGAATAAGAATGGAGCAGCCCTACAGTTTCCTGAGGGCAGAATCTACAATTCTGCCTGGCCTTGTCCATGGGCTTGGGAGGGAAGGTCCCTATGTCTCTCCCACTTCCAGCCTTGCACTTTTGGGCAAGGGCCAAGCAGAATCTGGCCCTAAATAAGGGGCCCATCCCATTCTTGTTGAATGTAATGCGTCCTTTTCCTCTGACTTCAGTGTGAGCTGAAGTGGTCCCTAACTTTGTACAAATTTGGGGTCAGCTTTTTTACTTTGCTTGTTTAGAGCTCCAGAGAGAGCTCGGGAAGGGACCAAGCCTCAGATGTGGCCTGCTGCTTCTATGCAGGGTTGTGTACCTGTGGAGTCACAAGGTATGTGAACCAGAAGCCCTGCCCATCTCCCCCTTTCTGCAGAACATCCAGACAAATGCAGCTGGAAGCCATAATAAATAAATATATCCAAGCAAGTGGGGACAAAATTTGGGATCGTCTACATTTTGGGGGCAGGAGAGGGTTGAATTCTCATTTATATTAAGGCCTCTTTCCAAAGTAAAGAGGCCTTAAAGTGAGCATAAATTAGAGTTACATCCACTTTAAGGCCTCTTTACTCTGTCAGCGTGGTGTAAGGGATCTTTGTTGAAAACACAATCAGGAGCAGTATGTGTCAATTTTACCAAAATGTTGCAGTATGCACCAGTAATACAGTTAATGTTTACAGGTTTCAGAATAGTAGCTGTGTTAGTCTGTATTCGCAAAAAGAAAAGGAGTACTTGTGGCATCTTAGAGACTAACAAATTTATTTGAGCATAAGCTTTCGTGAGCTGTATCTGATGAAGTGAGCTGTAGCTCACGAAAGCTTATGCTCAAATAAATTTGTTAGTCTCTAAGGTGCCACAAGTACTCCTTTTCTTTTTGCTAATGTTTACAGTGATTCATAATAGTTATTGGTTCGGAACATTAAAAGGAATCTAAGGTGAAGGACTTTTAAAGCTGTTTTACAATTGTTTAACAAAGCATTACACATTCTCATTAATTATGTAAATAATTTTGCCTAACTAAAAATGTGTTGCAGTTCTAAGCTGGGCTTTTAATATCATAGTATTCAAATTCTAATGTTAAAATATGTACCTAATTTGTTTTAAAAATGCTGAAATACTCAATGAAGCAAGATATTTATATGTGTACAGTACTTAGTAGCATGACTTTTCAATATTTTATATACTACCAACAAACCTTTAAGCAAGCATAATGTTAACATAAGCCGTACTCTTGGCTATGCTGTATTCATACTTCATATAGGGCTCTGTTGTTAAGTAAGTGCATATAACTATGTGGTAATATTCTGGGGTTTTTTTTACATGTGTTGAAGTTATGTATGGATTTGCTTATAATGCTGCCACCTTCAGGAATTACGCTCCATGTAACAGTCACTGTAGTTTGTTTCTAAATTGCAATTTTAGAGACCACAGAGTGAAATTCAGATGTGTGTTTAAATAACTCTAGAGGCAATCTAAATTGATGTAATTTACCATGCATGTTAAACCAACTTAGACTCGCATCTGATTCCCAGTGCACCTTACTAATCAACTATGAATTTAGCCTACATAATCTGAGGCTAAGAAACCCTGAGGCAGTCTGCCAGAAGGTGGCTTAACTAGTGTGCCAAGGGACTAGAAAACAGGAGTACACCGTGTCAGGCAACTAACAGAAAGTTATACAAATGTAGATCACCATGTACATGTTCTTTTAACTGCTCTGTGAATACATTCTACCAATTTGGTGCAAGAGAGTCTATGGGCTCAACTGTGCCTTATAGGCACAGCCCATAACAAGGAGATATGTGGAGCTGTATCTCTCCAGGTGCCTTCTGCTACATCTGTTTATAGAATGAAGTCTGTTTCCCCAATGTAGTTGGCCAGCTCCACTGCTGATGAATGGGCAGGTGGGCATAACCATAGCCCTACCTCCTTCACCTCCTCCAGGGGAGCAGGGAGACAGCAGTCTGCATCCATCTGAGATCAGGGACTCTAATTCTCCCTCATCATTTCACAGGCTGTCTATGACGAAGTCTGGGGGATGAGGTTCTTTGTACCTTCTTCCACTCTGTGCATCTGTATAAGGGTCAGGCAGAATATGGCATTAATGTCTTAATTCTGCAAGTTGCTGAGCACTTTAGCTCTGATACTGCAAAGAACTTAAGCACATGCTTAACTTTAACTGCTATAGTGGGCTAGGGCCTGAACACTTAGCACCTTGCAGAACCAAGCCTGGAGTTACTATAAAGGAGTCTATTTTACACTGCTTCACAATTTATTTCTGCATTTGGCCAACAGTGTCCATTGGCAGGTGCACAAAACTTCCATTAATTTCAGTGGGAAATGTGGAGGGAGGGTAGGTAGATGGAGAGTAGAATATGCTCTGATAAATCTTCAAAAACATTTTTCCTTCAGAATACATATGACAGGTTCTTTAGTTTTTCTTAAATAGTAAAACATATGGTGTAAATTAAAATAATTTTCTTTTTGGATTGGATGTATATTGGATTCTTTTTTAAAAAACAACAACATAAAATACAAGTATTTAGTAAAGAAGTTCTGTCTCATCAGTGAACCAAAACCATAACAATGGAATAACAGATGCATAATACAAACTCTTACATTAAATAGCATAATAAAAGTCATCATCATCACTATTCTCTGTTGAAATGCATCCACTATATCAGTTTACATAAATCCATGCACCAAATGTATTGTTTTCATGTAATATATTCAGCTGGAAGGTAATTCTTTGATAGGAATAAAACTTTGCAAGTGTCCCCGTAGACATTATATACAAATATCTTTATTCACTAGTAACATTTGATTATCATCTCAGTATCATAATCTATATCAATATCTATATCTATATCTATAGGAGAGAGCGAGAGAGAGCGCTAAAATATCATTTTGGCTTGAGATGCCTGAAGCTCATCATAAAAGAATAACACTCCAAAACTAAAATTAACCTGGAATGTTGCTATATTGCAAGGTAGCATGGAGATGGAGTATTTAAAGCCCAGACAGGTTGTGCCAAAGCTGTTCAATTCTCCCCTTAACTTGATGGGGAGAAGGGCCTCCCTGCCTCCCATAAGCATGCCCTAACCACTGTGTTAGAGTCTTTCTCACCCTTTTTCTGGCATAATGCATATTTAAGTATTTACACACAGTGGAACAGCTTCAACAAAGTAAGATGAAGCATGGTAAGGCAGCTGGTGAAGACAAAATAACTATTGATATAATCGAGGCAGTTGGAGATACTGAAGTAAAGTGGCTTCATATACTGGGGAGAATGGCAGGCAAGCAGGGGGTAAACAGAATGTAATTGGAAGGAGTTGGGGGCAAATGGACTTGGGACTCTCAGTGATAAGATAGGCTGTAGAGTACATGTTTGATGTGGGAAGAACCTGTGATAAGAATAGGAGAAGAATGACCAGAGAGGGCATTGGGAGACAGAGAGGGCAAGAAAGGATGTAGAACACTGAGAATACAATGGAAAGACTGTCAGGAGAAGTCTGAAGAGAAAAGGACTGAACTTCAAGACCTATGAACCCATGCCACTGCCCAGAAGGAGTGGCAAAGAAACATGGGCACATCCGACCCCCTGTAAACAAGAAAAACAGTCAAGAAGTGAAGTGAAGAAATTAACAACTTCAACAGGAGAGACTGAAAGAACCCTGCACTGTAATACCCCATAGCCCAGTGGTTGGGGCTCTCCCTGGAGTGGGAAGACCCAAATTCAAGTCCCCGTCTCCATATCAGGCAGAGTGGGGAATTGAACTCTGGCTTCCCACATCTTGGGTGAGGGCTTTATCCACTGGACTTAAAGTTATGGATGGGAGCACTGTATCAATCAGTGGAAGTGGAGTCAGAGGGCCAGTGTTCCCCAGAGGGTCAGTTATTAACAGGACACCAGTGGAACAAGGAACATTGGGAGAAAGGCTGAAAGCAACTCAGCCACATGGACAGAGCAGTCCACGGGGTTTAATAAAGTTCCATTTGTTCAACGAAACTTGCATTCAGCTTCACACTTTATCAATAAAACATGGTGGCTGTGTCTGAGCTGTGAAGTGCAGCAGCTGGCAGCATGAGCCATGGAACTCAGTCTGAAGCCGCCCAGAGCCCTGGCTTTTGCAGACAAACTGAGCCCAGTGATGGACCCAATGGAAGGAGGAGTTTGAGCTGTACCCAGAACTCACCATGCAGGAAGATAGCAACTGAAGGAAAGTAAGACCATTATTTTACCTTACTGAGGAAGAAGGAAGAGAGATCGGCACCACGCTGAAGCTTACCACTGCCTCAAGCCTCAAAGAAGTCCTAGAAACTCTGGGGAACTATTGCTCCCCAAAGCACACAATACTGCACAACGACACACGTTTTTCACTAGGGACCAATCTGAAGGGGAGGGGATAGACCCCTATGTTACAGCTTGACTCAGACAGGCTGCTATATGCGGTTTTGGGGATGTGACACTCCCTGATTCAGGACAGGATAGTCTGCAGCACTTGGGATCACCACCTGCAGGAGCTACTGCCCTGGGAAGACAACCTCACATTAGACAGATGTTTAGACATGGAGTGTGCAGCTGAAGTGCAAGAGAAAGGGTGAAAGCCCTAAAAGCCACAACAGAAATACATGCTGTGAGACAACAACAAAGGAGAGCAGGTGGCCAGCGTTCCATACCCATAGTGAGATGCATTTCCTGTGTGAGAGGGTAAAGAGGAAGTGCCTTGCATTAGGACAGCATTGGAAGGAATGTGGAGGTTGAACCATTTTAGCAGTTTGTTCAAAAGCAGACGAAGGTATCAGAAAGATTCTGTTAGACTTGGGGGACAGCAGTGATGACATCTTGATGCTCTCGTTGAGTCTAAGAGCATATCAGGTTCAGGCTGCCAGGACAGGAAAGCAACAAGCGACATTACCAATCTCCATGCATGCATGCAACAGTTTTCATAGGGAATGCCCTATGCGATTTCAGCTAAATAGAGGCCTTCTGCAGTGTCATTCCTTGGGGTGAATTAGACTTGAACTCACCCATTACAAAAAACATGCACTACCTAACAATGTACAATGGGGACATAATGGAAACCGTAGGAAAATCTGACCTTATAGTCACAAACCTGAAACCTAACAGACAGTACCAACTGAAGTTTGTGGTCTGCATACTAAGTGCCACAGACCCCTTTTGGGGAATACAGCTGGAGAAGCCATCGATCTGATCAGGGTGCGGCATCAGAAAGTAATAGCTGAAGTGCAAGAAGCAAAAGGAGTCCCATAAACAATGGAGACAATTTGGGAATTTGGGAAAATGGGGATGTTTTCAAAGGTGATGGATATGTCGAAGGAAAGCTGTCACTGGAAATAGAACCTGTGTGCTAGTAGAACCTGTGTGCTTATCACAAAGGAACATGCCAGTGCCATTATGTAATCCAGTGTAAAAGCTTGAAAGCAGAGCAGGGGTATCATAGAACCTGTAGAGGCCAATAGAGCCTGGGTAAGCAACCTGGTGGTGGTAAGTTACCATCAAGCAAATTATGGATCGACCCAAAGCCACTGAACCCGATATTGAAAAGATGCCACTCTGCACTGCCCACAGTTGATGAGATCTTGCCAGAACTCTCCATAGCCAGAATCTTTATGGTCCTTGATGTAAGGAATGGGTTTTGTCACATAAGCCTGGATAAAGAGTCCACCATCTGGCAACTTTTGCAACACTCTTTGGTAAATACAGATGGCTGCACATGCCGAAGTTCATAAGCCAGCACCAAAGGTATTCCAGAGAAAGTTCACTAAGCACTGGAAGGACTTCCTGGGATGAAAAATAATTGCAGATGATATCTTCATTGTAGGTGAAGGGAACAATGATACAAGAAGAAAGTCAGTGATCGGCAAACAGAAGGCCCACTTTGTGAAACACAACATTCTGGATAATGTATTCACTGACCATGGTCCTCCGTTTGTCTTGGAAGTATTCAAAGAATTTGCACTCACGTGGGAGTTTGACTACCACAGTCCCTTCCCAGCATATCCATAGAGTAATGGGAAGGTGGAATCAGCTGTGAAAACCACTAAATGACTTTTGCACAGGATTGTGTTTTCTGTTTCAGACCCCTTGTTAGCATTTTTGACACACAGGAATACCTTATCAGATTGGTGCCAAAACAGTCCAGAGCATGCACTGATGGGATGAAGGACCAAAGCCTGCTACCAATGAGGTTAGACTTGTTGAAACCAGGATAGAAATGTTGCCAAGAGAAGGTTGCCAACAATCAGAAATAGCGGTCATCAGAATACAAGACGTCAGCCAAGGACCTACTAGCCTGAGAGACAGGCACTCTCCTGTAAGGATTCAACCATTAAAGAGATGCCAGAAGGAGTGGGCTAATGGAATTGTGAGGGTGCAGTGGCCCTCAGGTCATAGGAGATGATTACACAAGAGGGACAAGTTATCCAAAGGAACAAGAGATACTTATGAGTCATCAGACAACACCCAGAGATATTCTGCAGAAATACAGAACAGAGAATTAGTGAACCATCTGGAGACCAACTCCACAGGGAGGAGACTCCTGAAAGAGATAGTTTGCTAGACTCACAAACAGGTGACATGGGACAGAAATAAGTCAGTACCCAGTGTGGTACCTATTGATGAGACCAAACTATCTCAAAAACTATGTAATCAGCTGAGTCTGTGGTAAAGATGAGATTCGAACTCAGCTATGTGCTAGCCACCTCTGGCCAAAGGGTCGGGGGTGGGCATCTGGGAGTCAATTATTTGCTTTTAATGGTTAGATTACAATGATTGTAAAACAGGGAAGCTATATCGTGATCAGTAGAACTGAAGAGGGGCCTCTGGAGGGGCTGCTACTGACAGAACACCAGGAAAATGGGAATCATGAGGAGTTAGGTTGGCAGCAACTCAGCCGCATGGACAAAACAATCCACAGGATTTAATAAAGTTCCACTTGTTCAATGGACTACACTAACAATGGCTACCTGATCAGACTGCACAGGTGAACTAGGCTTTCCCTTGCCTACCTGCAGAATCCTGCTGAGGGCTAGGCACCTAGGCTGAGGCAGCTGTGCACATGCTCACTGGAAGGTTTGTAGATGCCTAAGGAACTTTACAATGGAAATGTAGGCTCTTTGGGACTTTAGTTGCCTACAGAGTTATGCAGCAGCTGAGCGGGGAGCTTGAAGATCTAAACATTGGATTTAGGCACCTAAAGTAGCAGTTGGATTTAGGACCTAAATCCCTTTGTGGGGATTTTCGTGCTAGATCACTCTAAGAGTCCAGTCCTTCAGGCTTTCTATCACCTAATTCCCACTGATTTCAGGGGCAGTTTTACATGCAGAGGGACTTTTGCATACAGAGGGCTTGTAGGAATGGAATCTCATATTTCCTAAAGCTCTCAGTGAAGTTGCTTACCACCTGATCCAGCTCCCCAGCTGGATTCAGGTGGAGATATACCAAGTGTCAAAAACCATGGATTTGCTTAAAAAACCATGAAAACCTTGGAGTCTATGGAAAAACAATAACCTGAATGAAATTAGATGGGAATACAATAATTACCTATTTTTTTTTCATTTAAATTATAAGAATCAGGTGGTGATACATTCTTTAAAATCTGGCTTTTAGTCAGAAATGCGTGAACATTCTATAAGTACTAATTAACCATTAAAGCAAATAAGTTTACTTTAAATGCCCGAAACACCATAATTAAATAGTTGTATTTAAAAAATTCTGAAACACAAAGACAAAGCAGGATAGCTGTCACTGAGCCAGTCTGCTTGCTATACATGTTTCATTAATCATACACTAAAAAAATCAGTGGCTGCAAAGCAACTCTCTGGGAAATTGGGAGGCGTTTACTCTCCAACATTGATGTTGTTCTGTTTAGTACAGAATATTATCTGGACAAAGATTTCACTCACCTTTGAACTCATCTTTGAACAAATTATACATTAAGGGTTATTTGGAGCTATAGTGCATCTTTTAAGATAGAGGCATTTCTTCCCTTCTAGGCATAGTTAGTCTTTGTGAAACTAGAAATAATAGTTTCCAGTGACAAATAAAAAGATGAAATTGCAGAACAATGAATAGATAGGCTAGAGGAGAATTTGTTTTTATAGTGTTACAAATACAAAGGGCTAGATGCTTAGCTGGTGCAAATCAACAATCAAATTAGCTTCAACAGAACTGCTTCAGTTTACACCAGCTGTGGATCTGGGCCAAACAGTTTATGCTTTTCCATTATACAAAAGAGAGAGAGAGAGAATGGGTCTGATCCAATATTAATTGAAGTCAAGGGGGATCTTTCCATTAACTTCAGTGGGCTTTGGATGAGGTCCTATATTCACAATTAAAAGTTGGCGATTGTGTTTTGTTTACATTTGGGATGCTTTTCAGATTTTTATTAATCAACACATTTCAGCAGACAACTCAAGCTTCCTATGCCTTTGCTTTCTAGCTCCAGTACAGTACATAGACTTCTACAACAACAACAAAAATGCTTCAAAAGCATTTCAGAAAATTACATGAAAAAACGTTCAGGGCTATTTATATACTTTAGCAAGCAGATCTTGGATGATAAGCCAAAGTTAAATATACACAGTCACATCACAGAAAACTGAAAAGATGCATCAAGCTTGTGGAAATTAAAACAGTGTGGGTTAACTTTAGTTAAACATTAAATTCAGTCTCTGAACCATATGTCTGATAACAGAGGAATGCAGGCTTGCCTTGGATTCTGGAAAAATAAGGGAGAGAGGATTTTGCAAAATAAAAGTGAAATTGCATCAACCCATCAATAGGGGCAAAATAATTTATTTTTAATGGGTCATTTAAATATAGCCGGAAACAAAGAGGAATGGGCAAATTGAACTGAATCAAAATTTAAAATAAATTTTAAATAAATGTTTTGTTTTAAAGCAATCCTAGATTGACTTTCTAATTTAGAAAAATAAAAGTGAACATGGAGTTTTACTCTATCAAATAATGAAAATGCTGTTTTGCTTTTTTTTCCTAGTTACAATTCATTAGAGAGACATGTTTGAACAGTTGGAGCACAGCACCAGAAGCCAGGAATTCCTGAGTTTTAATCTTTCATTTTAAACTGATTTTTTCTGTGTCTTTGGGCAAATCATTTAAAAAGTGAGTCATACAAAAAATGCACATACTTTACTTACATTAAAGGGTTATTGCGAGGGTTATTTAGTTAATGTTTGAAAAATGATTTGAAGATGAAGAGAGCTACATAAATACTTGGTGTTACTAGCATCTCTCTAATAACTAATATTGCAAACCTTTCATGATCTGTTGCAAAATATATAATTTACAAAGACAATACAATATACAAAAGCATTAGACCCAATGAAATTAGACCCATACAAATTACAGTGCTCTGTGAATACCAGAGCACTTTAATATTTGCCAGTTAAGTTCTACAGATCTCTCTCTTAAATGAAGATTATTAAAAGCTGTATATAAAATTATATGAAACTAAGTAGGCACATCAGTGGCAATGTTGCAGGCAGGTTAGTACAACTGAAGTATTAACATATAAACTAAGATGGGGCAGTTTCTTGAAAGAGTGAGGTTTAATAATTAATGTAATGTGTTGCTTAAGAATTTTTTAAAGCACTGTAATGCATGGTTGAGATTTTCAAAGCAAGTCTGGGGATTTAGAGATCCATTAACTTAATCCTACAGACTTCTTTGAAAAGTTCAGCCCATTTATTTGTATAACAAACTGACCAACAGTCAGCTCTTCTACTCTCTGTTTTGTTAGAAAATTCCCAGCTAGCTCTAAGTAAAGGTAGCTTATTCAGGCCCCATGCTTGTTAAAAAACTGATCTGAGCTCTCAGTTCACAAACTGTTGCAGAGTGCTCTTTCCTCTTGTTCATACACTTTCCCCTTCAGCTCCACCCTGGCCTCCTCTCCTCCGCCTGCATTCCATTATCTCTCAACCCACTATTGTTATTTTCTTTATTTTCTCCAGTTCTGTTCTTTCTCTCCTTTGCTACTCTCATAGGCTGTTATCTTTCCCTTATTAAATCCAGACTGTGCATGCTGTTAGAAGCATTTCAATAAACACACAATACTATTTTTTCAGCTGTTCATCATGTGCTCACCCATTCATTAACTCCACAGGCATGGGTCCTTAAAAATGGGTGTGTATATTACTTCAAGCATATTTTGTGTGTTATTTACCAAGATGAAGAACATTAAAATGGCCACTATGAATGGTACTGGGGAATAATAATAACACAAAATGGTACTAGGGAATAATGATCTTTTAAAGATATTGTTGGACCTGATTTTCCTGTTGCTTACACCAATGTATTGATTTACAAGTAAACAGGAGGAAAATTAGGCCCTTCATGGACATTGTATTACTTCTCTAATCTTTCTTGCTCTGTTACCTTTCTTTCTCCTTTGCTGTCCTGTGTTCTGCTATTTGTTCCTATCTCTTGCTCACTCTTGTGTTGTATATTGTCTACCCATGCCCATCTCTATTTCCCTTCCATAAACTTTCTTTTCCTAATTTAGCTTCTTTATCTTTCTCTGTGGGATACCTAACAGAATTCTTTCTGAGATCCAGATTGTACTTTGCAGGCTCAAATGGACCCTTTATGGCATGTACCCACATCCTTCTTGGCTTGGTAATGCCAGCTTGAATATTGTACCCACTGCAGATGGCAGGGTGGATGTCTCTCTGATAAACAGCTTGTTGGATGATCCATTGGTCTGTCTTTGATAATAATGTTTGATTTATAAGCAGCCCTCTACATCTGACTGTATGACAAGGCTGTGGATCCTGGCAGATGGGAAGTTGGGTTGCATTAGAGAAGAGCAGTGGTTAAGCTGCAAAGTTTACTGCAAAGTAAATTTCAAAAGGTGGTCATGGGCGCTTGCCCAAGAGCCTCCCTTTTAAATTATTGCGTGGTGCAATGCTGCTTCCCTTTGCTCAAGGAATGCATGCTTGCTTAGTATTTACTCCATGATAATGCACAAGGATGTAAGTTGAGATATTGTTAGGATGCTGGCTGAGATATCTCCACTATGCCTTCTTTACTTTTGATCCATTGTTAACTTGTATCCTTTTCTTTCTGATGCTAATATTGCTACAGTCATCCATCCCTTTGTCACATAGAAGATAGAATATTGCAATTTGCTCCTAATTGGGTTTTTCTGGAAAGCAATGATTGAGAGGGAGAGTTGGAGTGTAGTTAGTATACCATACCTCCAAGCCTCACAGCTCCCAGATGAAAATCAGAACAGCTGTTCAAAAGGTGAGGTGGGGAAAAAAGCACTGAGAAAAAAACTGGAGCAAACCACCATCCTTTTTGAGAGTGAAGGTATATCATCTTTTTCCCCTCCTCTGCCGCCAATTCTGTTCTAGAGGCTGGAGCAGTTACAGAATTTGTCTGTCCAATTTTCTCCTCGTATTTCTAGTCCTGCTGCCAATTTGTTGTTCTTCATGGTTTATAAAGCCATCCTGGACTTTGGTTATTATGAATAACTATTTATTATATTATTATTTGGGGATCTGTTTCTAATGAAACTGAGTTTCCCAGTATTAGGTGAAACTTGTCTGGTTTGTGGTTTTGTTACAAACCTGATACTTCAAGTTTCACAGAATCTTTAATGAACTTGGTTAGCATTTCAGGTGAATTTTCCTGGGGTGAGTTTTGGGAAAAGCACAGATATTATCGGACTGATCCTTTGCTAAGGTAAATAGTTATAGCTCAGTTGACTTCAATGGAGCTACAACCATTTCTACTAGGAGAGGATCTGAACCATCAAACCTAAGCAACGTCTCATTTTTTCCTCTTTTTTTTTAAACTAAAAACAAACAAACAAAAAAAAACAAAACAAAACAATAAAACCTCCACAAACCTGGGGCGGGGGGTTGTGAAGAACAATAATCAAAGATACTTGGAACGAGCTGAGAGCTGAAACCACCACACTTAATGCAGGTACAATTAAAAGGCCTCCAAGATTTGACTAGTATTACCTATCTTAGGAACTAGGAGTCTTTATTTGTACTCCCTATTGAAAAGTTTTTAAACACGGTGTATTTTGACACAATATTAATGCTCACAGGTTAAATCATTTTTAGACCTTTAAAGGCAACAAACTTTTAAATAATCTTAAAGTTGTCCTTGTTGCCCACACATCAAACTTAATGTAATCTATATCCATGGATACAACTTTTCTAGAATGAAAAAAAAATGTATATTTTGTGGCTTGTATGTGTGGTGGTAGTGGGGTAGACAAGAAGTAGTATAAGAGTACGATAGCCATACTATTAAGTCACTACTAGAATTTGTATAGGATATCACTGTGCATGCTCCACTAAGGATTTCTTAGCATTTCAGCCTTAAGGTCATAAACATCCCTTAGTCTTTCCAGTACTTGATGGTGCCTTAATTAGTGGAACTCACCTATATATCTACAAAAACAAAACTCAAGGAGACCCTGGGTCTCTGCAGTATTGTCTTAGTAGATGTCACCTGCCATTCCCTTGTTTAACATTTTGTTTTCAGATATCTGCTCATAAAAAGGAGAGAAGAATTACTGTAAAATGTAAAGATGGTGGTTTTGGTTTGCTAAACTTTTCCCATTGGATTTTGATTGTGCTGTACAAAAGAGAAACAGGAGGTTCAGATTTGGGTTATGTGAACTTCCACGGGCTGGGTGTTAGGAAAGTCATTCTGGTTTTGGCTAATCTCTAATAAAGATGCCTAATTCCTAACACAGGAGATACTAGTCAAATCTTGAAGGTCTTTCAATTATGCCTGCATGGAAACATAACACTAACGAAGAGTAGGTATCCTCACCAGTTCTGATATATTTTTTAGGAGATGTAGATGTGGTAAATGATTAATCAGGGTACCGGCAAGTCCTGACAAATAAAGGGACACATAAGATGCTCACGCTTAGAACTAACAATGTGAAACAAGATTCTGCCTGTTTGACGTAAGTCTTGACTAAATACTCCAGTCCAAGAAAATAATATCTGAAGACAGTCAAGACATTATAGAACTGGAATCCAATCCAAATGTTTTAGTGTATATATTAATGTTTATTTTTGAGGTGCAGACATCAGGCCTCTTTCTCATCTGACTTACATTGGTATAAATCAGGAGTACATTGCCTGAAAGAGATACATAGGTATAGACATGTTGCAAGTGATTGGGGAACCAAGCCCAATGTGCTTACATCTGCTCAATGCATAGATGAATACAGGGTGTATTAAGGCACAAAGAGGACTGATTCTTCACTACATTGTACTTTGCATAATCATTTACATCAATGCAAAATGTGTATAACTATTATATATTATAAATATAACTGCTTGGAACACACTTTCGACAGGTGTAAATAAATATACAAATCCAAGGCAGTGGAGAATCAAAGCCAAAGCTCGTACTTGGCCATAGCTCCTATTGACTTTAATTGTTTTCACTGTGTAAGGACCATAGCATTTGGTCTATAGTCAAAACATTTGTGAAGATTTCAAACTGAGCTAAATTGCTATGGACGTCTTCATTTTTTCATTTTCAAAGCATTTCCTCACTGAAAGATTAACAGCAATGACTTACATTCTGACCAAGCTCATAAACAGGGTGTGGATGACAGTGTTCTTTGTTGCATAATTTCTCAGCATATAGTCAAACAGCCTAACTCTTGTCCTTACTTTAAGGCAAGCTACTAAAGTAATTAGTTCAGCAAAAAAGAGATTTCTTACAGCAGAGTCAGACTCATCCACTGAAGAATGTTAAAGTTATTAGATTTCTTGGGTAACAAGATTGACCAATGAATCACTGATACAACAGAACCATCTATTTGAAAAAGCTACTGCAGGTGAAAAAGAAGGAATAGATATTCCAAAACATAAAAAGAGAAAAAATAACCACACTAGATACATAGGAAACAGCAAAATAGCTGTACAATAGGCCTCAATTTAATCTGGTGAAACTCAGTAGCAGTAACTCAGTGTCTCTTTAGTACGAGAATCAGTAAGATTATATTTTGGGTATGACATTTTTATTACTGACAGTTTGATGGTGTTTCCTAGGAAGAATGCTGGTTGCTCAGTTAAGAGAAAAGTACATTTCCACGCATAGTCAAATAGCTATAAACCTTCATGGTACTATTCTTGATATCTGTAGAAAGGTTAAGTTTTCATATACTGGTCGAAGGAAGAGATCCATGTTGTTATACACTGTACCATTATAGCTGCTTTTAAAACAATTGTTTAAATATCAGGTAATTAAGCAGCCAAGAATAAAAGTTAACATATCACGATGGGTACAAGGACCAGCATAAAAACAATGCATTTTATTGGTTTTGCTGACTATTTTAGGATTAATTTGCATCATGGCTGCAGAAATAATGGATCTCTTCCTTTCTTTTTTTTTTTTAAATGTGAGTTTTAATTGTTGCCAAAGTTGTGGCATTGAAGACAGAAGTCTACCAATTTTCCATATTACACACACACACACACACACACACACACACACACACACACACACACACACACACACACGAGATGCACCAAAAATTCCCTTTGTCTTAATGGCCATTCAACTTTAACCTTTCTGCTGACACTACCACAAGGGTACCAGTTAGTGCCAGATTATGATATGGAGAGTTGTCCACCGGGAATTAGACTAAGGCTACTAGTCCAATGCAGACCCCTGAAGAGTCAATAGATAGTAATGACTGTATGCCATTACTGATCAGGACTGGATTCAAACCACTGAATTTGAGATGAAAAACTCCATATATATTAATCAGCCATCTGTACTCTCTTTAAGAACAACTGAATCAAAAGCTAATTCATTGGGCCAAGTTACATTATTCATGTAACTTCACTGATGGAGAGATGAATTTGGTTCACTCTGTTATTTCTTTACTGGTCACCTGACTATATGCAGATAACTTACAACATTACTTCTTCCTGGCCACTAGCAAGGGACAGAAGCTGTAGTAAGAATTTATTATCTGTTGGGGGTCCATCTAATTTTGATCTGCTTTATCATGCCTAAGGTTAGTTTAAAAACTATGAAGCAAAAGTGTACAACTTCAGCAGGATACGTTGTTCACAGAATGTGTAAGGCCAAGTCTAACATTGCCAGTGGCTAGACTTGAAGTGCTTGTACTTCCTTATTGCAAAGACTGGGATTGTGCCCATACTGGTGTAGTGTTGTGAGGATACATAAATACGTGTAGGGAATGTTCCTACTAATGTTATTGGGTGTTTCTAATGGCAATGATCTCCCTGTTTCTGTTTATTTGAAAATATAGGAGTAAGTTCTTGGAGAAATGCTCATTGTTAGCTGTGATATGCTTCTATCTAGATACTAAGCACATCACTAGCAAAGTCTGTTATGCCTGAATATTAGAGCTGGTAAAAACATTTCAAATTCTGAAATTTTTCAGCATATAAAAGGACAATTTTTTCACCAAAATGTAAACAAAGAGCTCTCCCATTTTTTGACTAGCTATTTAATAACACTCACTGTAGCTGCTGACTAAAGTTTATACCCACAAAAGCAAATAAACATTACATGATATCAAAATATCACACCCTTTGCAGTCTGGAGCCACTTTTCATGCATACCGCAGTACTGTATGCAACCTTAACCATAGTTCTCTATTAATTTTAAGAATCATGCCTCTAAATTCTTGTGCACCTTGAAAATGCCTGTATGTACATCACAGGTATAGTTAAGCTCCTGCTGTTGAACACTCACCAGACCACTGTGAGGAGATCCAAATGCTGAATTCGTAGCTTGCTGTGGCTAGGCAGAGTTTATCCCCTGTTCTTGGCTTTGGGCCTCTAGTCACACACTCCAGGTGTACACCTCATGTCTGATATCCATCTTGGCAGTGGGGACTCCATGAGCCAACTGCCTAAGCCCTGAAACTAGCGCCACCTCCCTCAAGCCTCCACAATAACTTTTTCACATTCCTCGGAATCCAACAAAAGGCATGAACTTTATGATTAACAGTTTGCTTCTTCAGGGTGTCAGGGCCAAGCTGTGGGCAGCCAGTGTGCCCTGGTCAGCTGCTAAGTTGTGATCAGGAGACAAGAAGCAGGGTCAGAATCAAGCCAGGTCAGGATACCAGGAAGTTGGGGTTGGGCGCCAGCTTATAGACACAATCAAATAGTGGGGTGAAAGACAAACTAGGGTCAGAAGCTGGAGTCTAGGCTCTATCATAAACTGGATTTGGAACAGGCAGGCAGGCTGTGTTGTTGCTCAGACAGCTCATCATACTGGCTTCCTAGTTTAAATACTAGGTATCAGCCAATCAGTGGGCTGTGAGGGACCACTACTCAGGCCATGCTGGATGTTACTTCCTGCCAAGCATAACTTCACAGGATCCTCCTGTAGCAATTCAGAGGTCTCAGCGGTCCAGACACCCTATGGTCTAAGGTTTTAGCCCTTCAGGGTGGTACTGGTCCAGGTTGGCTCGATGAGCCTTCTAGAATTCCCCAGCAGGTCAGGGGCATGGACATGGAATACAAGCTCCCAAATGTGCTATTTGGGGAAGTAGTCTTCCCAGTCCACCGGATGGTACAGGCAGCCAAGTGTCCATTGGGAAGCAAGGACTGTATGTACTTTGTATTCCTCATGACCCTGATTTCAGCTGGTGAAGGCAATGGTATAGATTGGTCAGGGAAGGGGTTCTCAGTGTGAGCTTCAGAAGGGAAACAGGAAAAACAGGCTCTATTTTGAGAGACTGGGAGGCTGTACTCTGAAGGTAGCTGAGTTAATCTGCTGTCATATCTACAAGAAATGGAAGAATTATAGTCCCCAAATAAATACTTATCTACTGGCTAATCAAACACAAAAGTGGGAACATTTTTAGTGATATCAGTCACAGTAGAATCTCTTCTCAAATTGCCACCAACCTTCTGTGTACCTTTCTAGTATCAGCAACAAGAAGTTATAAGAAAAATACATTAAAAATCAATCTTGCTACATAGGATGGAGATAGCAAAGTCTCCCACTATTTACAAATTTCCAAACAAAACATAAGGACATTCCCGAAGATTTCTTACAGAAACCTCTGCAACAAAATAAACTATCATACTAAATGTGATACTAGGATCCACAGAAAAATAGTAGTACGTATTGGCTCTGATTCTTCTCTCATTTTCACTATTATAAATTAGCTGTATGAAGCGTTACACTGTAAATGAGAGAAGATTCAGGTCTCTAATCTTCAAAGCAATATACAAATTTTAACCAATAAATCTTATATTATTATTACTCTCATTGTACATATGGGGAAATTGGAAGACAGAGAAGTTAAATGACTTGCCCAAGGCTACAAACAGAGTCAGCAGCACAGCCAGGATTAGAAAACAGATTGCCACCTATTTCACACTTCCTCCCAAGTATTCAGCAATGAACATTTACTTGTAACAGTGTCAGATACACAAATATAATATGTACATGAGGCTATCTCTTCCTTTCTCTTCTTTAATCAAAGGGTTTTTTTATCCTAAAAAGATACACTAATGTAAAATAACTATATACATCTTATAAATCATAAAATGATTTTGTTTTATTTTACTCCAAGCAACTTTAAATAAGTACACCTGTTAAATAGGGCACATGAAGATTCTATATTGTCAGCAAACTGATTATTATACACATTGTCATCATAACTGATGTTATCGGGGAAGTAGATGTCATAAAATTCCAGCTTTTCAAGGTGGGGTTTTTTAAAAAAAGAAGAGAAACAAAATCATGAAAAAATAGCAAAGCATTAAAAAGACTAAACCATGTTAAAATGAAATATGAACAAACAGTATGTTTTCAACATAATTCAACTGTGAACTGCAACATCCACAGATAAATTAAAGAAATAAATATTTTGCTTTAGTATGTAAGCAATGGCAAAGATTTTATCATGTACAAGATCAGGATAAAGCATACAGACCATAATGTGATTCCAGCTATAGGATGAAAGATCAAAGATTCAAGTCAGGTGTGGCTCTGGAGTTTCATTGCTCAAGGCTAATTATTCACAAAATACCCCACCCAAGAAAGTAGTTTAGCAGGTTTTTATTTTTGCTTGTAGACACTTTAAAGCGACACCACCCAAGCTAAGCTATTTTATCTAGCACTCTACAGTCTTCAAAACAATTCTGCATCTTTTAAGAGGTAGTCAAATAACCCTTTTATATACGTGGATGTAAGTTTGTTGTTTTCTGCTAGAAAATGGAGAAAAACAAACCCAGTCATACCATGCAACGAGCACAGAAACACATGTGAACCCCATGAATTTTAGATTTGGTTGAACTCCAACTAAAAAGTGTTTCAGTAAGCAGGCACAGGGCACAAAACAGTCAACTGAAACGATCACCTTCTTAAAGAACAAGGTGCTAGGCAATGACAAAGCGTCATCTATGCCATGATTAATCCTGGGCACATGTTTAGCAGTGAAACAGATGCTGTAAATTAAACATGACGGGAGTAATGCCCTCATCAACCTCCTAACCCTGGGCAATCTGGGGGACTAGCTATTGATAATGCATATCACCTCCAAGCTGTCACTCCAGAATCACACTCTTTTGTTCACAACCTCCTGCCTCCAACAAGTCACTGCAACCAACATGGGAAAGAATTCTAGAAATGTTACTTTACTATCTCTTTTGGTAGCCAATCATTGGGCCACATTTGGCCCAGTTAAAAAAAAAATAAACAAACCAAATGCCACCATATCCTCCTCTTCCCCCCCTGCACGCCCTCTGTTCTCCCTCCCACGATGCATGTATTAGGTGCTCCCGCCATTGCTCACTGTAGATGGGTGAAATCCTGGCCATTGACCTTAATGAAACCTTTGCCGTTGACTTTGCCAGGATTTCAACCCAGATACACAGCCACAAAGCAGCTGCTGCTGACACAAGAGGGTAAGCCCCTGGGAACTCCTCTGTGGTGATAGCAGCATGAGACTGGGGTCAGAAGTCAGATTAATTGCTGAAGACAGAGGAGGGTGGGCCTACCTATGATTTGGTCTAGTCCTGAAGACCAAGTACTTCAGTACATGGTGTTACTGGTACACCATGGCCTGCTGTCATCAACCATCTCTTGTCACTTAACAGGCATCACAGTTTGTAGTAGAATTAAAGATTATTTAGCTCTTTATGGTGGGTTTTAGGGGTTAGGGGATTGTTAGTGGAGTATTGTTGTGCCAAGGGCCATAGGCAAGATCCCGGCCAACCTGTCACTATGCAGATTATTAGGGATCTGATGCAAGTTCTTCACCAGATATGGCAATGCAGTTGTTCCAGGCGACAGTCCTGTAGCATTTTTTTGAGCATTAGAGTCAGTGAACTGGTGCCTGAATTGGCACGGTTTGGGACTTTCAATGGGGTGAATGATTGGTCAACATGACCCTGAGGATGTCAAAAACAGATCCAGGAGGGCAAGCTGAGTCCATAGTGCTACAAGAAAATGATGATCTAGTCGGGACTTTAAGAACTTACATAACATGGAGACTGGTTGGGGATGAACCTTTCTTTCTTCGTGGTGACAGAAAGCACCTCACAAAATACCAGTTTGTGGGAGTTTTTTAAAAAAGGGTTTTACAATGTCAGGTAATTCAGGTCACCACTCATTCAAGATTGGGGCAGCAACAGCTGCTGCCCAACTGGGGAAGGTATTAGGGGTACAGGCAATTGGGCATTAGCATTCAAATGCATACAGGATGTCCATGAGGCCTCTGGTTAAGAATCAGAGTCCAATAATTTGAAGGGCTAATTTTACTATATGTCCAGTTTCAGGAACAAGTGCACAGGTCAGACATGTGGCTCTGTGGACACAGTATTGTGCGCTGGACACACAGGCAAGCGGTTATGTCCCCTGGAGATTCACAGCTGGGCCTCAATGGAGAGGAGATTCTGAGTTGATATGGAAGGAGAGCCGAGGGACCCTCCTACATTCTTTGGCAGCCAAGGGGCCACCGGATACTGGAGCTGCTGTCCTCCATGGGTTGACAAGGCCAGATGGTACATGAATCAAGAAGTGGCTAAATCTGTACATCAGTGGGAAGGGTCAAATAATTACCATCAAAAAATATCATAATGGATACCTGAATCATATAGGGATAATGGGGTACACGTCTCCATCTGGGGAACAAACATATTTTTGGCTGGTGTTAGGGAGGGAATTATTAACTATCTGGGATCCTGGATTGAGAGTATAGAGGAGGCTGGGCAGCCAAACTAATTGCTGGTGCTTTCTGACGGCAGGTGTCCAGTTCAGGTACTAGTTGTTCCATAGCGGGGTCTGATTCCCTGATAAACTGGAGTTGGAAGTGGAAATGCACTTAGAAAGTTGGGGAATGGAATTAGGGCACCTACTGTCTGGTACAGTAAGGAGACAACCCAATTTCTCCAGTCCCTTAACCCTCATACTAGGTCCTCGTAATGGGCTGGGACCAGATTTGGGGCAGGGAGAGCACTGATGGCAGCCCTCAAATATGTGGGAATGATTAAGGGAGATAGATGACCTGCAATGCCAAATAGTTCCCATGTGAGTTAATAAAGTTGTGACCTAATTCAGCTACATCCCTTGTCTTTCTTCCTGCATGGCTGGGACAATGCAACAGAGTACATTGATACAGTCACCTTCTTAAAGAACAAGTCTATTCAGCAACATATTTTCTGGGCATCAAGCCAAAATATATGAACAACTATATTCCCTACTGCAAGAAAAATATCATTACTTTAAAAATATATTAACCATCCACAACACTTTTGAATAGAAAATTCCTACAGAGCTGTTTATTAAAGAAAAATGATGCCTTTATGCTTGGCAATAACTCATTAGCTACATTCATGAATGCTTCAGCTTATCTCATTACTTTTTAAACACATAGAGGGAAAACATCCATCGTTGCCACAGCTACCACACAAAGGATTAACAAATGAAATAATCATATTGATAGTCTCATAGAGACAAAACCCTGTGTCCTGAGCAGCACATTAGATCTCATCTCCTCCTGTTTATGCTGCGGGTACCCTGGATTTATTCAGTACCCCTCAAAAGCCCACCCTTATTCCTCATGAAGGTCAGCTGGTAACTTCTGGCTTTGTTTTTTCTTAATTTCAATATTTTAGTGGTGGACATTTGGACATTTTGAATTTCATTTACTCTTTTGAGTGAGCAAGTGATTGGGAGTGATAATCTTATTTCTTAGAACTAAGGTCACAATGATCATTCAAGGGTCTAATAATTTCAGAAGATTGATTATTTTTCCTGGCAGTAGAAAAACTCTGGTTACTGTTTCCTGCCTGCCTCTGTTCACTTGTTTTCATTTTTTCTCCACTGATCTTCCTACATTTGCCCATTGAAAAGTCTTCATGGTGTAGAAAAATTCTAGATTTTGTCAGGTCTGCAGTCTTCAAGAGGCAGATGAATCCCAGTCTCCCAATTTTTGTGACTGTTTGAAGTCCCCCTATGAATTTAACAATAAGAGATGAAACCCTGTAGTTCTTACTCAGACAACATTCTCCTTGAAGTCTGACTGAGAAATGAGTTAGGGCTTCATGATTTGCCTCGATAATAAATACTTACAACTTTTCATCTTCAAAGCAAACATTAACCAATTACATTAACTAATTAATGCAACATCCCTGTGAGGTAGGCATTATTGTCCCAATTTGCAGGTGTAGCTGCTCAGTTAGAGAAGATAAATGGTATGCCCCAAACCATGAGGAAGTCATTGTCAGAGATATGATTAGGGTTCATGGAATTTAATCCTGTGCTCAGGCCACTAGATTACAAGTCTCTCATGAAATACTTTATCCAGTCATAAAAAGATACTATCCCACAGAATCAGGTTGTCTGGGTCACAGGGAAGGATGCTACGCTACAAACACAGGTTGCTCCAGACATATTTGCTCTCTAGCTCAGACAGACAATTATCCTTGTCCTAATATTTCACCCACTTAATTTCTTTGGCCAGTGGCAGCTCCTATGAATATGAAAAAAGTAGCTGATGTAAGCAGCTGCATAGGACTCTCTGACTTTTTCTGGGAGAGCAAGTTCCAGTTGATCTTTAAATATCAATTTCTTTAAGATTTGTGAAACTACTGAGAAAGCTACATCTACTTCATTAATATTCGTTAGGGAATATGTAGAAAAAACTATTTAATAAATAAAATGATACCGACTCAGGTCATTCTAATTACACTCTTGCTTTTCCTTTGGCTCAATTCCAGCATGATTTTTAGCAGCCTGTGTTACACAGGTCAGATAAATAGAACATAATGGCCCCCTTCTGTCCATACATCAATATTTTCCTAGGCTTCTAGAGTCAGAGATTAATGTTTTGTATATTATGAAAAATTGTATTACTAGATTGCGGGTGCCCTCCTTTTATAAATATTTTAGGAAATGTCTAATGTGTCTTTGTCCCCCTCTTTCAGCTCAGTGAAATCACATTACATCACAAAATTCAAAGCAAAAGGAGTCACTTTTAATACTTCACACCTTAGGGTTGTATTTTGAATCAATGCACAATGCTGATAGTGCTTTAAAATACCAATAGATTACTTAGATTTTGACACTGTCTCATGCAACATGCAGGGATATGGATATTGATTTCCAGCCATAATTAGTTTGGCCAGCTCCATTCACGCCTTCAGTGTAATAATCTGATAAACAGTTCATCCCATATATTTTATGTAAAATGTAAGAACTGTATCTTCATTTACCTACAGAAAGATGAGGAGTACTTGTGGCACCTTAGAGACTAACAAATTTATTAGAGCATAAGCTTTCGTGAGCTACAGCTCACTTCATCGGATGCATTTGGTGGAAAAAACAGAGGAGAGATTTATATACACACACAGAGAACATGAAACAATGGGTTTATCATACATACTGTAAGGAGAGTGATCACTTAAGATAAGCCATCACCAGCAGCAGGGGGGGGGGGGGAAGCAAGGTGACATGGTGACAAGCAAGGTAGGCTAATTCCAGCAGTTAACAAGAATATCAGAAAGAAAAGGAGTATTTGTGGCACCTTAGAGACTAACAAATTTATTAGAGCATAAGCTTTCGTGAGCTACAGCTCACTTCATCGGATGCATTTGGTGGAAAAAACAGAGGAGAGATTTATATACACACACACAGAGAACATGAAACAATGGGTTTATCATACACACTGTAAGGAGAGTGATCACTTAAGATAAGCCATCACCAGCAGCAGGGGGGGGAAAGGAGGAAAACCTTTCATGGTGACAAGCAAGGTAGGCTAATTCCAGCAGTTAACAAGAATATCAGAGGAACAGTGGGGGGTGAGGTGGGAGGGAGAAATACCATGGGGAAATAGTTTTACTTTGTGTAATGACTCATCCATTCCCAGTCTCTATTCAAGCCTAAGTTAATTGTATCCAGTTTGCAAATTAATTCCAATTCAGCAGTCTCTCATTGGAGTCTGTTTTTGAAGCTTTTTTGTTGAAGTATAGCCACTCTTAGGTCTGTGATCGAGTGACCAGAGAGATTGAAGTGTTCTCCAACTAGTTTTTGAACGTTATAATTCTTGACGTCTGATTTGTGTCCATTCATTCTTTTACGTAGAGACTGTCCAGTTTGGCCAATGTACATGGCAGAGGGGCATTGCTGGCACATGATGGCATATATCACATTGGTAGATGCGCAGGTGAACAAGCCTCTGATAGTGTGGCTGATGTGATTAGGCCCTATGATGGTATCCCCTGAATAGATATGTGGACAGAGTTGGCAACGGGCTTTGTTGCAAGGATAGGTTCCTGGGTTAGTGGTTCTGTTGTGTGGTGTGTGGTTGCTGGTGAGTATTTGCTTCAGATTGGGGGGCTGTCTGTAAGCAAGGACTGGTCTGTCTCCCAAGATCTGAGAGACTGATGGCTCGTCCTTCAGGATAGGTTGTAGATCCTTGATGATGCGTTGGAGAGGTTTTAGTTGGGGGCTGAAGGTGATGGCTAGTGGCGTTCTGTTGTTTTCTTTGTTGGGCCTGTCCAGTAGTAGGTGACTTCTGGGTACTCTTCTGGCTCTGTCAATCTGTTTCTTCACTTCAGCAGGTGGGTATTGTAGTTGTAGGAATGCATGATAGAGATATTCTTGTTAACTGCTGGAATTAGCCTACCTTGCTTGTCACCATGAAAGGTTTTCCTCCTTTCCCCCCCCTGCTGCTGGTGATGGCTTATCTTAAGTGATCACTCTCCTTACAGTGTGTATGATAAACCCATTGTTTCATGTTCTCTGTGTGTGTGTATATAAATCTCTCCTCTGTTTTTTCCACCAAATGCATCCGATGAAGTGAGCTGTAGCTCACGAAAGCTTATGCTCTAATAAATTTGTTAGTCTCTAAGGTGCCACAAGTACTCCTTTTCTTTTTGCGAATACAGACTAACACGGCTGCTACTCTGAAACCTGTCATTATGCAAGAATATCAGAGGAACAGTGGGGGGTGGGGTGGGGGGGAGAAATACCATGGGGAAATATGACAGGTTTCAGAGTAGCAGCCGTGTTAGTCTGTATTCGCAAAAAGAAAAGGAGTACTTGTGGCACCTTAGAGACTAACAAATTTATTAGAGCATAAGCTTTCGTGAGCTACAGCTCACTTCATCGGATGCATTCATTCAAATCAGACGTCAAGAATTATAACATTCAAAAACCAGTTGGAGAACACTTCAATCTCTCTGGTTACTCAATTACAGACCTAAGAGTGGCTATACTTCAACAAAAAAGCTTCAAAAACAGACTCCAACGAGAGACTGCTGAATTGGAATTAATTTGCAAACTGGATACAATTAACTTAGGCTTGAATAGAGACTGGGAATGGATGAGTCATTACACAAAGTAAAACTATTTCCCCATGGTATTTCTCCCCCCCACCGCACCCCCCACTGTTCCTCTGATATTCTTGTTAACTGCTGGAATTAGCCTACCTTGCTTGTCACCATGAAAGGTTTTCCTCCTTTCCCCCCCCCGCTGCTGGTGATGGCTTATCTTAAGTGATCACTCTCCTTATAGTATGTATGATAAACCCATTGTTTCATGTTCTCTGTGTGTGTATATAAATCTCTCCTCTGTTTTTTCCACCAAATGCATCCGATGAAGTGAGCTGTAGCTCACGAAAGCTTATGCTCTAATAAATTTGTTAGTCTCTAAGGTGCCACAAGTACTCCTTTTCTTTTTGCGAATACAGACTAACACGGCTGCTACTCTGAAACCTACAGAAAGATGTAAATCATAGCAACATCAATACCATCAAAACTGCCTTGGGAAAGACTAAAACCAAAACATTTCTTAAAAAAAACAATGTTGGAAAGTGACAACTGTGTGGTTACCTAGGATCATAAAAATAGGAACTTGGGAGCTGTCAGATCAGATCAGAGGGTTCATCTAGTCCAGCATCCTGCTCATGACTACATATGTAACATTATTCCAAGAAAAGCAATTATAAGCACACTAGAAAAAAACTAATGATTGGTAAAGATATTAACCAATATTTCCCATACTACAATATCTCTTAAACAATTGAGATATCAAAAAAAGTCTATTTAAAAAAATCTGTTGATCAGAATTAAGATTATGGTGTTGTGGTAGAATATTAATTTCTTGTAATTATTAACAATAATTCTTAATAGGTAGGAAGTCTAAGATTTATTATGAATAAGATGAGGTGGGTGAGGTAATACCTTTTATTGAATACCTTGTCTCTCTCATATCCTGGTACCAACATGGCTAACACTGAAAACAACATTTATTATGTCATTTAACTTGTTTTTATGTGACCTAGGGACTTCTTGATGCCAACTGGCAGAAGGCATAAGGTGTGCATAGGATTTTACAGGGATCCCTTGGGTCAGATATATGCAAGTGGCATGTGAGGTATCAATCTAGCCCAGTAGCCCAATGATTACATAATCATTGTGAAATGTATGTACAGATAATATGTAAGGAGTTATGTATCTGTACAGAAAATTATGTTCTTAAGGCAGGTAACCAAAAGGGGGTAACAGATGCTTATCTCCCTATCTGGTCATTGTGGAGTGTGTGCCTCAAAATGTATGCCTATTTGCATACCGAGACAGATGCTAATTAAGAGATTGGAAAAATTACAAGACAGTAGTATACAGGAAAAATCCACCAGCTGTGGGGTGTCCTGTTTATGGGTAAGGGCAATGGATTGTTCTGTTGTTATATATGGAGGTGAAAACAGACACCCTCGATCTTTTCACTGAGGAGACAAGCTGAGAGTGTGACTTGTGTCATAAATGGAAGGTCCCAGCCAAGCCTGGCTGTAAAATGCTGGAAGGATTTTGGGTGAGCATTGCTCTGTATTACATGAAAGTATCTAGTTAGTTAGTCCAGGTTCTAGAATGCATTTTATGATTTTTATTTGATATGTAACTAGGGTGACCAGATAGCAACTATGAAAAAATGGGACTGGGGGTGGGGGGTAATAGGTGCCTATATAAGAAAAAGTCTCCAAAAATGGGACTGTCCCTTTAAAAAAAGGACATCTGATCAACCTATATGTAACCATTTGTTTCCATACTTCTTCTTGCTATTACTTTGAAGCCCTATGCTTTGTTAAATAAACCTATTCGTGATGTCACTATAAACGTATGTAAGTGCTGTACACTAAGCAGAGAAGTGATCTGAAGTGTAGCTGATAAGCTGGGGTGTACTGCTTCTTTGGAAGCAGCGAATCTGTGAATACTGCAAGTGTCTAGTAGAACAGGGGCTGGACACTCCAAGGAGAAGCTCAGGGGGGCCCTCAGGCATTACAATGTGTCTTTGGCTAACCTGTAGAGAGGTCCAGTGGGGAGTGCTTATGTTGCCCATGGTAGGTGGAGTTGAGGAGCTGACTCCCAGCAGGTACAGACAAGTCTTCCTCATACTTGGATAGGGGAAAGGCCTTAAAAATAAATATCCTGGCATTTCATTGTGAGCTACCCAACCTTGGATGTGAGCACATAGGGGATATTAGAAACTGCCTGCCCTCCTCACTAGAACTAATGGGCAGACAGCAAGTAGCGTGTTGGCTCTGTTCTGCCAATGCTCCAGACAGCACAGCTAAGCCATTATAGAGGTTGTCATAATTTGCTGCTGATATAGGCTGGCAAAAAATTACTACTCGCTAGAAGAAAGGGAAAAGCAGGGATGGAATTGTAATTCAGAGGGATACATCGAGGGCCCAATGCCTTCCCAGGCTACTGTTGGTAAGGTACACTTTATTCAGTCTTACTTAGGGGTGTGGCCCAAAATATGTGCCAAGACACAGCTAGTATGAAAATATTTATAAAGTACCACACGGGACTGATATATTTATACAAACAAACATGTGTTTATGGTCGCTTCCTATATGTGGAGTACCAAAAAAAATAAAAATAAAAAGGAGAGACAGGGAGGCTCAGAACGAGAGGCATTTTTAAAATGTTGTGATACTATAGATTACAATTTGATTTTTTGCTTTCTCAGTGGCTAGATAGTTTTAGCTTTCTTCTAAAGCTACATACTTTGAGTGGGGGAGGAGGTACTGTAAATGGAGAAGTTGTGTACTATAAATACTCCTGAAGAATAAGTATATTCTATGTAACTGGAGTTTTTCAGGAATTTAGCAAATAGTTAAAAAGTAGAAGATGGTAAATAAGAACCAAGCATGATAACTTTTCAAGACTTACTGCAGTTGATACTCCCTATTTTAACTGGCTATTAAAATAATCATGAACTACAAAGATAATTCCTTCCTTGGCTAAATGACAAAGGAATTCTTATTTCCATTATATGTACTGCTGAACCCCTAAGGCACTATGCAAGCTAAGGCTAACACTTTCTGATTTGTAGTTCTCAAGTTTATTTTGGACATGGTACGATAAATCAGGGAGTGGCTTCCTTAGTACAAAACCTGACTTTACACCCCCTTTTCACTGCACTTGAAATAATCTGCACTTCTAACATATATTCTCAAGAAAATAAAATTAATTTAGGGTTGATGTGCCTCTGACATTCCAGATGTTTGATAATTTCTCTAACCTGATTCTGTTAAGTTCAGAATCTTATATTGCTCCCATCGCTGTGATAGCTGACAGCTTTCCAAAACTGCATTAAGCAGCGTGACTAGGTTAGCTCATGTATGGTTCCTTCTCTATTATTCTCCCCAGTAGGCAAACTGCATGTGAGATTGTTTTTGCTTTCCATGTGCTATGTGCTTTTATTTGTAAAGGCGAGGTCAAAGAAGTGTGCGCTTGGAAAGAAAAGTTTTGAGCTTGTGGTTTCATACTGGCGTACCCATATTGCTTTGTTCTCACTAGAGTGAGCAAAATAAAACATGTAAAAATCCCTGTTAAAATGCTGTCTAAAAGATGATGGTCTCTTATTTACAGGTAATATATTGATTTGGTAACTGAGGGCTCAATTGTGGCTTTGCTTTGAGCCCAAAGAAAGAAGCATTGTTGTACTGCCCCAGGAGCAGCCTAGGAAGGAGATTATGACTCTGAGACTAGAGTCACGAATTCCAATCTCCCTCCCAGTTTCTGCACTGCTATCCAGAGAAAGAGTATACTTCCCTGGGTCTATGCCCAGGCTAGCATATACTGCCTGGCCCTTTCCCACCCTGCAGCTGTATGGAGCCTGCTTCCCTACCCTTGCTGAGAGCAGGGGTAGGAGTACTGTGAAGGGGGTAACAAGGTGCTTCATGTCTCTTTACTCCCTTGTGCTGATGCATAGGATGGGCCACAGTCCCACCCTGAATGTCATTATTGTAGCATTATTAATTTAGACACAAACAGCCACATTCTCAAAGATAATGTCCAAAATGCATGCATGCATGCACAAAATACAGAGATGCAGTACACACAACAAATATCTGTGCATGCAACAAGAGGGTTTATAAACACCAAAGTAGAATGAAACAAAAGCTTGTTATCCTCAGCTGCGTCATTCTGGCAGCTTCATTATCGGGTATAGTTGTTAGCCAAGATTCAGTCAGCTGTCAAAAGGAAAGAATGGTATGTGCAATCACAGTGTCATTATTCACATTTAGCTGAAAGATTAATATCACTGATACTCTACTCTACACATGATGTTTGTGGGTCAAACAAGGGGATTCCACAGGCCTGGTCCCACCCTCCCCACCCAAAAGTTGACACGGTGTGTAGAAGATGAAGCTCATAAAACCTGGAGAAAATGATTATTAAGGGCTAGATTCACAAGCAGCATTTAGCTACCTAACTGCCTCTTTCAGCATCTAAATCCAGTGTTTAGGCACCACTTAGTTGTTGCCTAACTCTGTAGGTGTCTAAATTTCCTATTGCCTAAATTTCTGCTGCTGGGCATGTGCAAAGCCATCTAAGTCCTGACACCACTAGCAGTTGGGTGCCTAACTCATGTCTGAGCCCTAATGGGATTCAAAAATTAGACGTTCCTCTACATATCTCACCTGTGGGTTCTGATCTGGTAGGCCTAACCCCAACAAAAGAGAGGCATGGCAGTCAGGAGGTGGTGTCCCGATGGTATGCAGGTCATTTACCTCCCAGATGAGTGCCTTAACTCGTGAGCTATCAGAGGGCATTCTGGGGGTGGGGTATCTTTCTCAAACTCCCCTCTTGAAACTATTCCACTTTGCATGAAATACTGAATAGTCATTAGGCCAGAGTGGAAATGACTCTAACCCAGTGGTTAGGGAAACCTGGTTTCAGGTTTCTGCTCTGAATCAGGCAGGGTGGAGATTCGAACGCTGGTGTCCTACATCTCAGGAGAGTGTTTTAACTATTGGGGAGAAAGGGGGATGGTGGTAGTACCTCTTGTGTGTTTTTGGTGAAGACAGCTGACTGGGTTAGGTGCCCAATTGTGGCTCACAATTGTGAATCCTGAGCACACTTAGGCACCTAACTCCCTTTGAGAGGCAGGGCTTACCCATCCTCCCTTCCCCTCCCCCCATCAGAAAGTCCTGCTGGCTAGCTTTAGATGGCTTCCTGCCCAACATGTTGGCTTGAATGAGTTCCTTTTTTAGGCACCTAACCTTCCCCATGCAGTGTACACCTAGGTCCTCCTGTGAATCTAGCCCAAAGTATCCTACCATCATTGGCCTATTATTATAAAAAATACTGAATACAGGCTTAAATTGGTGTTACTATTTTGGGGAATATTCTAGAAAAATCTATCTATCTATCTATCTATCTATCTATCTATCTATCTATCTATCTATCTATCTATCTATCTAAATTACACTATCTCGTGATCACTGCCACTTGACTTGAAGGGCTTTTCAGCCTTGGTGCTCAATAAGATGATGTTGGATCAAAGCTGTGTCAACTTCAACTTCATTAAAAAAATAACCCAAACAATTTTAATCTAAGTGCTGCTCAAGAAACAGCCAGGGAAGAGAATATGCCCAAGTCCCAAATAGTAAATATTTAACCTAGCGAAATACCTCTCCTTTCTGTCCTTTAACTGTATCCTCTGCTAGCAGTTACTTCATTTTAACAGGGAAATGTGTTCCTCTTCATTCTGCTTCAATTCAAGTCATATCTTCTTAATAGCAGCAATAGTTTTAGGGACAGATATTAGAGGTGCAGGTGGGAGGGTAGTAACATATGTTTATAATATCCTCTCTCCAAATGTTAATAAGTATTGTCTTTCAGTGCTTCTAGTTAAGTGTTTTTAGGTTTCAAAATACTATCTAGCTGCTGCAATTACACTTGATTAGCATAAAAATATTTTTAAACAACCCCAAATTATGCTGCTGATTCCCAAAGGCAGGAAACCATAGAAAGATCCACCAGTCTGGCATTTTCAAAGATTTGATCATCCCAGTCTACAAAGGGCAGCCCTCTACCCATCCTGAAGAAAGTCATGAGGCAGAGGATTTAAGTAAATGATTTTGGAGCTCCCCCTGAAACTCACTATTCCCTGTTCCAATCCTTCTCCTCCTCCATTTTAGGTCCAGACAGGGAAGGGAAACCACTGCAGATCTTCTGTGGCTCAAGTGTGAGTGGGGAAGGCAAGGAGAAGAGAGAGGAATGAAGCTGAAGGGCTAGAATTAGTTTTTTGTTTCAAAATAAACACATACCTTGTCTAGTGTAAAAGAAAAATACTTTGCAAGTCTCTAACACCTTTTATCCAAAGATCTCCAAGCACTTTATAGATATGTTTTTAAGTGAATAAGCCTCACAGCATAATCTGAGCGAGGTAAATGTTCTTATTCCTGTTTTACAGATATAGGAATTAGGGCACATCAAGGTCAAGGCCAAAACTATCCCCTGTAGTACTATCCTTTCCATAAGGAACCAAATAATTCTTTGCTTTCTCTTCCCTGTAGCAATCACCCTCTGCTGCTCATTTTCTCCTCAAGTGACTGAGTTAGGAGGAGCTCCAGGCCCATCATCCACAACCAGTGATAGATGAGGAATGGTCTTGTGGTTAAAGCAAAGGAAAGTAAGGTGGGAAATCCTGGGGTTTACTCCCAACTCGGGCACTGACTCACAGCATGACTTTGGACAAGACACTCCAGTCCGTTTTTTTTTAAAGCATCTGTTAATTTTGGTTGCCTCCATTTCAGGGTGCCCAACTTGAGATACCGCAAATTATTGCTGAATAATACAGTATGTGATATGTACACATTAGTTTTCAAATCTAAGCTACTCCTAGCATATACAATTATCTCTCAGGTACAGTATAATTTTTAATACTTAATTGCAGTGGCTACTTACTGCTTGATTTTGTATACCAAAATTTCACATTCAGTAAATTCAGTAGAGTAACGCTGTATATATTAAGGGTACAATTTTCAAAAAAGGGCCGAAGTAATTATGCAGCTGAATCACATCGGCACTTTTGAAAATTGTACTCGTAATGTATATATATTTAAAATGTATATATTATTTAAAATAATAATACCTCCCCCCTACATAGTGCTTTTCATCATCAGCTCTCAAAGAATTGTACAAAGGAGGTAAGCATTAGTGTGATGGGGAAACTGAGGCACAGAAAGGTGACATGGCTTGCCCTAGCAGTCCCCTAGCAGCCAGTGGCAGAATTGGGAGTAGAACTCTGGTCTTCTGAGCCCCAGTCCAGTTCTGCTTTATAATATGTCTCTGCCTGAAGAATTTGGAATATTCATGAAATAAATATATACAAGGCTGCAACTTGATCCATAAGAGAGCAAGGGCCTGCCCATGAAGGATGAAGGCTATATTGTGATGAAGGACTGGGTCCATAAATTGTACTATATTCCAACCTATATTTCACTATGACCACAAGAGATGGCCTTATTGATTCCATTATCCTGTAGCTCACCAAAAATATGCCCAGAATGAAACACAAAAGAGTAAGGAAAAATTAATTTTCCATCAAATAGTTTGTAAAATAATTATTTATTTTAATTTGATCTAGTAGTAACAGATATTACTGCTATTTTAAATAGCTATTATTATTATGAATATGAGACAATAGGACATCAAAACTCTAGAAACAAGATAGGACAAATGTCCTAAGTAGTGTACTAGTCCAATATAACAAACAATTGATTCAGGTGCATCTTTATTCCGGAAATACTCCTTTATTAATTAAAAAAAGTGTACAGATTTTTTTTATGATGAGAGAAATGAATATTTCACATTTCTTGAACAATTTGAGACCAGTTCTGGTTTGGACTACAGATGGAAAGAAATTAATCGGTGACCAATATATGAGATACACAATTAACATTTATGGAGACGCTCCAAATGTTTTCCTCAATGTAGCTAGCCATTAACTACTTATAAAAATGAATTACTCATAAAAGCTGCAAGCCCCTTCCCCTTTTTCCCCTGTGCGGTGGTTAGATACACTTACAATCAGTGCACACCACCACATGGAATGATTGTTTCTCATTAAGGTCCCCAGGGGTCAATACATCCCAGAGGGGCCAAGGAGAAGTAGAAGCCATTGCTTGCTGTATCCTGCACTCCCCGCTTCACAACAGAAGCATTCTGGTCTGTTCATAAACTGCCTACAAATTTTGCTATTCAAAATTATTCATGAATTCCATCAGCAAACTTGCAGTGACGGTTGTTAGTCGTGGAATAGGAAAGTCTAAACGTTTTGTGCACACAAGCATTTCAGGAAGTCCATATTATTATCCTTCTTTGGCTCAAAATGTTACTGAGTTCATCTTCTGACCTCCAAGGCCTGGCTCCATGATTCAAACCAAGAAATCAGGTTACATACCTAAGAACATAGTCATGCAATGCTGCCACTAAGCAAATCCCCAGAAAAGCCTATAGGGGGCTTCTCTCTCTAGCTGTCATGTAGCCTAGCCCCCCACCTCCCATTTTAGAAATAAATTCAAATGTTGTTTGGGATATAAGTGAAAATAAGTTTACTGTTTCTATCTAATCTCTAACTTTAAGAGAGACAGTCTGGTCCTGTGGAGAAGGCTAGACTAGGAATGAGGTGACCAGATTCGGTTCCAGAGAGCCCCTGATCTCCTCTGTGTCCTTGAAAAAGTCACTTTACTTCTCTGTGCCTCCATCTGTAAAATGAGGATATAGATATTTACCATCCTTTTTAAAATGCTTCAAGATCTGAGAAGAAATGTGTTATATACATGTTATGGGTATACAAAGAGTAGCCTCTGCTCAGAACAGAATCAAGAGTCAGAAATATTAATATATTAATGTAGCTGGGTGAAGAAGATTCAATAATAAAGATTCAATAATGCCTAGCTCTAGTTAGTTAGTGCTTCTACTCTACTTTTAGTAACAAGAAATTAATCCAGCATTTTTAACAAAAAATGAACTTTTTGGCTCATAACAGTTATTCTTTTTGTTTTATAGACTCGTGTAAAACAAAACAAAACTAAAAGTGATCCTGTAATAGTACTGATTTTTACAGCTTTTGATACAGCTTTTTTTACAGCTTTTCATTCTGTCTAACATGACCTTCTTATAAACAAACTAGGGAAATGCAACCTAGATGGAGCTACTATAAGGTGGGTGCAAAACTGGTTGGAAAACTGTTCCCGGAGAGTAGTTATCAGTAGTTCACAGTCATGCTGAAAGGGCATACTGAGTGGGGTTCCGCAGGGATCAGTTCTGGGTCCAGTTCTGTTCAATATCTTCATCAATGAGTCAGATAATAGCATAGAGAGTATAAAGATGTGATAGAAGAGAAAACAAAAGAATTAGGTGATTTGTATGATAACCGTATTAATAAATTAAGTTACAGAAACTTTCAAATGACTTGAAACTATCAGGAACAATCAAGTTATGTAATAGCTTCCTTATATGATCTTATTTTTGTTACCCTACTCTTCCCTTCCCTTCTTTCTTTGTTTGTGACATTCACTTGTTGTATGCTATTTCAAATTACATAGTAAGCTGTGTATAAAGTTTGCAGATGATACCAAGCTTGGAAGGGTTGCAAGTGCTTCAGAGGATCGGATTAAAATTCAAAATGATCTGGATGAAATGGAGAAATGGTCTGAAGTAAATAGGATGAAATTCAATAAGGACAAATGCAAAGTACCCCATTTAGGAAGGAACTACCATACATATATGTTGCATATATACAAAATGAGAAATTACTGCCTAGCAAGGAGTACTGCAGAAAGAGATCAGGGGGTCATTATGGACCACAAGCTAAATATGAGTCAACAGTGTAACACTGTTGCAAAAAAAGCGAACATCATTCTGGGATGTATTAGCAGGAGTGTTATAAGCAAGACACAAGAAGTAATTCTTCCACTCTACTTTGCGCTGATTAGACCTCAGCTGTGTCCAGTTCTGGGCGCTACATTTTAGGAAAGATGTGGACAAATTGGAGAAAGTCCAGAGAAGAACAACAAAAATGATTAAAGGTCTAGAAAACATGACCTATGAGGGAAGATTGAAAAAATTGGGTTTGTTTAGTCTGGAAACGAGAAGATTGAGGGGGACATGATACCAGGTTTCAGGTACATAAAAGGATGTTACAAGGAGGAGGGAGAAAAATTGCTCTTTTTAACCTCTGAGGATAGGACAAGAAGCAATGGGCTTAAATTGCAGCAAGGAGGTTTAGCTTAGACATTAGGAAAAACTTCCTAACTGTAAGTAAGGATGGTTAAGCACTGGAATAAATTGCCTAAGGAGGTTGTTGAATCTCTATCATTGGAGATTTTTAAGAGCAGGTTAGACAAACAGCTGTCAGAGATGGTCTAGATAATACTTAGTCCTGTCATGAGTGCAGGCGACTGGACTAGATGAGGTCCCTCGAGGTCCCTTCCAGTCCTATGATTCTATGATTATTCTTTGGAGGGAAATCGGGGAGACAGTTGATAGGATGTCAGCTACTGGCAGCATGGTGGAAGAGATTGCTGTTTATCCGGTGCTCTCGGATGTCAGCATTAGGGCTCTGTTGTACTAAGTACTGCACAAACTCACAGGGAAACACAGACCCAGTCTCAAGGAGCTTACTATGTAATTTGAAATAGCATACAACAAGTGAATGTCACAAACAAAGAAAGAAGGGAAGGGAAGAGCAGGGTAACAAAAATAAGATCATATAAGGAAGCTATTACATAACTTGATTGTTCCTGATAGTTTCAAGTCATTTGAAAGTTTCTGTAACTTAATTTATTAATACGGTTATCATACAAATCACCTAATTCTTTTGTTTTCTCTTCTATCACATCTTTATGGATGCAGGGGCCCATCCTTAGTGAGTGAAAATCTGCATAGCTTCACTGAGTTCAGTGGAAGTACCCCAATACGTACCAGCTGAGGATCTGTCCCTGAGTTCACAAATTATTGGCTAAAGCCCAAATGAACGTTCTGTGGTGAGAATTCTTACAATATGTTTCCTCATGTATTTGGGCCAACGCTAGCCAAACACAAGCAATTCCTGCTTTATAAACAAGAAATATTAGAGCTAATAATTCTGTTTTCTTTATTGTTCTCTGTAAATATCAGTTAAAATTGTCTGGGCATACCCACAATTTTCTGAGACAGATCAGTTCAGAATGCCTGGAAGTCGAAGCTAGACAAATTCAGGCTGGAACTCGTGTAAATTTTTAATGGTAACTAATTAACTACTAGAACAATTTACCAAGGGTCTTGGTGGATGCTTCATCAATGACCATTTTTAAATCAATGGTTGATGTTTTTCTAAAAGATCTGCTCTAGGAATTATTTTGGGGAAGTTCTATGGTCTGTGCTAATCAGGAGATCAGACTAGATTATTATAATCTTCCCTTCTGCCCTTAGAATCTATGAATGTACACCATTTATTAGAAGGAAGACAAATCTAATATAATTGGATTCTTCATCTACTTCCATTAAAGTTGAATGGATTAACACTTGGAAGTATGGATGAAAATGCAGATGACATCTGAGAATATTTTTTCCAAGCTCCAGAGTCTTTGGTAAGGATGGAGTTTTAAACTGAACTGATTTTCTAGTCTCTTCTCCTGGAGTCTGTTGTTCAGTTATTTATTGGCAACTTGTAATATTGATGAATGTTATGTTATTGTTATGTTTTTTGGAGTGATTGTGTTTAATTCTAGAAGAAATATATTGGTCAAATCCTATATCAATTTATGGAAGCACTGATGTGATAGGCAAAAACCAAGTAGCATTTCCAATGCAATGGTAAGTCATTTAGGCCCAGTTCCTCAATGGTATTTAAGCGTTTAATTCCCATTGATAGCAACAGAAGTTAGGTGCCTAAATACATTGGAAAATCTGGGCCTTAGGCCTCCTGAAGTCAATGGCAAAACTCCATTGATTTCAGCTGCAGGATCAAGTTTCCAATCTCTATGTACCTTGATTCCCCATCTGTAAAATATGTTGTGAGGATAAATGCATTAATATTCAAGAGGTGCTCAGATAGAATGGTCATGGAAGCTATGTAAGTACCTAATTACAGCCTACTGCTCATCAAGAGAGTCTAGGAAGTTTGACCACCATGTTGTAAAACCAAAGCAATCAAAACTGCATTGAGTAATCCTTTGGAGAGAGAAGAATATTCCAGTCTTATTTGACAAAAGTCTTCTACAGAGATTGTTTGCTTGGTATATCAACCAGAAGACAGGAAAGGTCTTCTTTTTAGCTTAAGAGCTGTTAATGTACATATTTAATGAAAGGAAGTTTGCTGTCAGCTAAACAGGCATTTTCATAAGGGAGGAGGTAATCTGGATGAAAGAACAGGGATCTTAAATTACTGTACTTTTCTATTTATAATCAAATAGCAATCTGTTGTGCAGCAATTTGGACCTTATTGTTTATAATAAAAAAGGGTACAGTGAAATTTATTATCACGAGAGAAAACAACTTTCTAATTCTGCCTGTTTTTAACATTGAAACAGCAAACAAGAATTTGCTAAGCATATACATGGTACAAGTACACTATTGCACATGTGGATTTTTCTAATTTAATTACTGATTATTTTCCCTTTCCTGTATTTCCAATGATTCTATTTATTGCTAAACTTTCCTGTACTACTGAGGCAACAGTCATACTTTCCATACTCTCATGGCAAAAAAAAACAACCCCTGTTTAACAGCATGGAAGCTAGTGGATAGTAGATGGTATAGGAGTCTGTATTACTGTATTCTTAGAACTATACATTATCATGTATAGTTTTTCTAAAAATATTCAGCTTGTTTTTTGTTACATGTTATAATCCTCAGGAATAGATAAGCAAGTATCAGTTTGCTTAGCAATCTGGAAAATGGTATATTCATGAAATCTTTTGATGTTTGTAAAATAGGAATATAGTCAATGTAAAACATATCTGACAAACTGAATGAATGAAAGTTAAGAAATCCAAAGTTATGTTTCACACAGAAGCTTTAACTCACTTCTTTTCAACTTTACACTTTTGCAATCTTACTTTACTGTAAAGGCTATCAAAAGTATGCCTAACAAATATTTGTGAAATTAAATTAAAATATATGTTCTATGTGTGACCAAAAAAAGCACATATCTCACAATTCTACATTTGTACTGTGGTAAATAAAAATTTAAACTTATTTACTTTGTTACATTTAAATTGTCAATGATAATGTTGCATTGATAGTTTTCTACATCAATTTTCTGTGGGAGTTTTTATAAAAGAAAGAAAAAGGAATAAATAAAATGATCACACACTGAAATATCTTTTTCAGTGTGTAATTTGTGAATTATTTTTTTTTAGTACACTAAACAGTACAGACAATGGAAATGAGGAAAACAGCAACCCAACAATGGCCTGGATATAAAAATAAATAAAATTACATGCAGTGATGACCTAAGTAAAACCAATGATGGTCAAAGTACAAATCAAATTTTACAGTGAGTGTGAGGTACAAGACTAAAAAGAGTAAGATTTTTGCTTAGTTCTAGCCAAGACAGAGGCTGTTATCTTTACTATAACATTTTTATGGTCACATGACCCTATGAGCTAAAATGATGTTGAAAGAGAGAATAACATTCCATGTTAGGGCGAACATATTTATGAAATAGTATTAAAATGCAGAGAATTTTGGAATTTACAGGAGAAACCATTCTTCCTAGGATTGAAAAAAACCCACCTACAATGATGAAATAATGCAAAATAGGACAATACCCTAAGTCTCTGAGTTATAACTCTACAAATTAATAGAAACTCTAGCCAAATTCTGCCCTCAGTTACATCCATACAAGCACACTTTTGTCAATTGGTTTTCCCACATGTATCTGG
Source organism: Dermochelys coriacea (assembly GCF_009764565.3). Lineage (NCBI taxonomy): Eukaryota > Metazoa > Chordata > Testudines > Dermochelyidae > Dermochelys > Dermochelys coriacea. The sequence continues at coordinate 78,562,588 of NC_050069.1, forward strand.
AATGAGAATTTAGTCCCATATTCTTGTTTTTAAAGAGACCTATGGAATAATTCCATTGCAGTACAAAATTAGATCCTCAATTTTGTCAGCAAAGAAAAATCAAAACAGCATATGCTGGGCCAGATGATGGCATATGCTACAGCCCTTCCTGTTGCCTATTCAAAAAAAGCTTGAGTTTCAAATGCCACATCCCAAATGGAAATGTGTAGTGTCACAGATTGTTAATTAGCCTACCTGTGATAGGCTCCACTAAGGAGAACAAGCAAACCCAAATCCACCTATCTGGCTAGATTTCACACCTTTGTCATGGCTCCCACTTTAGGGGGCACATTGGCATAGTGACCAGGAGAAAGAGGCCTGGCCAGAGTTCTGCTGTGTTCCAGCATTCTCCACCTGCCAGAATCGACTTTTAAGGTTGCTCTAATTTGCATAATGAGCCAATCCATGCCCCAGAATGGCAGCAAGTAAAAGATAACACTTATGGCTATATTTACAAGGAGAATTTAGGTGCCTAAATCCAACATTTAGGTGCCAGTGGCATTCACAAAACTACCATCTAGCTGATGCCTAACATTGGGTTCCTAGGAAATTTAGGTACCTACAGTTAAGTTTTAGACAAAGCTGTCTAAATCTTTTCACCAATGAGCTCTTCGGTGCCTAACTCCAGCAGGATTCACAAACTAGGCATCCTCCGGCCTACCTTGCCTATGGGGCCTAATCCAGTAGATCTGCTCAGAGCACAACCACTCCACAAGACAGCTCTGTGCTGCCACTGCCCTTATATCCAATAGTGCAGTGGTTAGGGCACTCACCCGGGATTTGGAGCAACAACATGAACCCAGGTTTCCAGGTAGCCTAAGCACTGGACTACAGAATCATTGTCACTTTCTCTCTGTCCCCCTGAATATTTAATAATTTCATAAAAATAGAACAGATTCAACAAGAGAGATACCGAGACTTAACACTCACTCTCCCCCGGCACTACCCAAGAGCTCAGTGATTAGTATACTCCCATCAGCGGTGGGAGACCTGGGTTCAACTCCCTGCTCCAAATAGGGCAGAGTAAGGAATTTGAACCTGGGTTTCCCATATTAGGTGTAAGGGTGGTAATGGTACCACTGCCACTGCTGCTTTTCATGAGAAAGAGCTGACCTGGCTTAGGCGTTTCACTCAAGGAGAGGACTCGCAGCTGAGAATCCAACCCAGATTCACGTGCCTTCGTTCCTTTTTGGGGTGGGGCTTAGGATACACCATTCTCCATGGCTTTTCCTGTTGATTAGCTTAGATCAGTGACAGGCACTCTGCGGCCCGTGCTGTTTCCCACAGCTCTCATTGGCCAGGAACAGCGAACCATGTCCACTGGGAGCTGCGGGCGGCTGTACAAATGTAAACAAACTGGCAGCCTGTCAGTGGATTACCCTGATGGGCCACACGTGGCCCATGGGCCGCTGGTTGCCCATTACTGGCTTAGGTGTTCCCCACTCAATGTGCTGGCTTCTGTGAATCCCAAGTGGGTTCTAGGCCACAAAAGCTTATGCCCAAATAAATTTGTTAGTCTCTAAGGTGCCACAAGGAATCCTCATTTTTTTTGCTGATACAGACTAACATGGCTACCACTGAAACCTGTCACTCTCCCCAGGCATTGTATAAGGCACCTAAAAGTTAGGCATTCCACCACCTAAGTCCCCCTGGTGAATCAAGTCCATATTATTTTACATCATTTGTTAGTGAGAAAGAGTTGAGCTGTTCAAGGCAGTTTATACTTCTGACTCACTATGATCTAAACAAATTAATCTTTACCATGTCTGGTTTCAGCATAGCCAAATTCAGGTAACAACTATGACATTGCCTGAAGCAGTATCACTTAAAAACAAACCTGCATATGCTACATCAAAAGTTGTATTCAATAGGCAAAGCTTGAGTTTCAAATGCCACATCCCAAATGGAAATATGTAGTGTCACAGATTGTTAATTAGCCTACCTGTGATAGGCTCCACTAAGGAGAACAAGCAAACCCAAATTCACCTATGAGTAGTTCATTGCCTAAATGGCTGAGTGGTAGTTCATTAGCTAAGGAACATCTGGGCTAATAAAAGGCTGTGAGGAGCCAGTAGCTGAACTGAGGAAGATCCTGAAGAATGGGACTTCTCAGGGGAGTTGGTTAGGGAGCTTACCAGGAAAGAGAACATAGGGAAGGTAAGAAGTGGTTCTGAAAGAAGTGCTACAAATTCCAAGCCCTAGGGAGAACTGGTCCTAATGCCTGCCTAGTGCCTGCCTGCCTACGCAGTGGCAGGCAGTCCAGATTGCAGAGGAGCTATGTGCTGTTCTACAGAAGAGTTGCAGTGATTTGACCTCTGTGGAGCCCCAGAGTCAGAGAAGAAATCTTTCCTCAAGTGATGGCAAGAGGCCTGAATCCAGTGGGAGGCCTTGGGTTGAGAGGGCCTTAGCAGTAAGGAGTCTGGGCAGAAGAAATTGATGCATTCAGGTGGGAGAAAACAGACTAAGATTAACTCAGCCCCCAGCTAGGTTGCTGGGGTGAAGGTTTGCTTGTGTACCATGTTTGGCCTTTGGTTAAAGAAATTAGACCCCTGAAGGGGCATTGTTTACTACATAAAAGCCTCACTGAAGTCACTGGGAGCAAAATTGGGGAAAATGAAGCCGAGATATACCTGTGATTCTGCACAGGGCTGCCAGGGGGTGACATGTCAGGCTTTACACAGATGGGTTAGTGCCCATCATTATACAGAGAAAGAGAACTAAACATTATTTCTAAACCCATTTCTCAGCTCAGAGATATCTGAACATAAGAATTTGATCCTGTCTTGTCCTGAACTGCTAATTAATCACAAGTATATATAACCCACCCATCATCATAGTATTTGTGCCTTCAAGTTTAGTTCCCAAAGAACACATTACAGTAGTTTAGACAAGTACCAAGAAGAGAATGGATGTTCATGGTGAGGTCTGCATCTAATGAAAAATGCTCAATATTTTGATCAAAATTAAAGCTAGGCAAAGTCTTGCTGCAGATAGTAAATGCTGAACAATTCAGTTTCAGGCAGTCAAACCTATTGATGAATTTGAGTCAAACTCAAATAGTTTTGAATGAATATAAAGAGGGAAAAAATCAAGAAAGTCAAAATGATTTGACATTTTTGAAATTAACAGTTTCAACATCTCATTTTGAAATATTTTCTCAACAAAATGTTGTTTGACATTTGAAAAGTTTTATTTGACCAAAGTAATTTTTTTTTCAGGTTTTTTTTTTTTTTACAAGAAGAATAGAAAAAAACAATTTTGGTTTGAAATTAAAAGAATTTTTTTCAATTTGGTCACTGAACAAAAAAATCAACAACAGCATAGGTCAAGTTTTGCCATGGATGCCTATGAAGTTTATAGTAAGACTCCTGTTATGATATAATATAATCAATTAACTAATGATTTACTCCTATCATCGAAACTAAATCAATTAAAATGAAATTAAAAATATATTTTAAGGTGATTGTCAATGCAATAGCAGTAAGTGTAGCTACTTCATTATTTAAGCCAGAAAAAAAATGCATAAGGAATAAAATTGAGAATGGGAGATCAGGTCATTATGAGCTGATTAGTCTCACTAGCGTTCTAAGTAAAATACTGTTAATTTTTACATAATCTATTTTACGGCATTCATTTCATTAGAAAATGTGGTGAAATATATCCTGAAGATAAGAAGTGTGAAACACAACGATTAAACGCCATCATGTGTTTATGAAGAATTGATTGCCAGCTAGATAGATATTGTATCCAATTTGACAAACTAGGATATCTTCCTTTAATAAGTTCTAGTGATTTGCCTTGGTTACAAACATCACAACAGGAAAGGTAGTGTGCAAGAATAAATTAGACCTATCATAATGGAATAGGGGTTATAACAGTATAGTCACATCCTGCCAGTGAACAAATACAGAGACCTTCCATTTATTTTACTTGGCAACTTAGAAATATAAGATGCAGAAAATATCTAAACAGAAAAGGTCTTGAGTAACACGCTAGAAGACATAATCATTCAAGAGATTCTTATGATATTTCAATTAAGTGAGATTGTATGGGGAAGGGATCATTTAGTTCTGAGGGGCCTGCTCTCCTATCTGACAAGCCAAAATATTTCACCCAGCCTAGACAGGCAGTTGGGGTAGAGGCTGTGTGAGGACAAAACACCTTATAACCATACTCAAGCCCCACCAAAGTAATTTTTAATTTTTTTTTCTCAGTCCCGTGTCTTCAACCTGTGGCTGCTGTCATCTCTGTGGGGCTTGCAGGGCAAGATAGGGGACAGAATACATAGAAGACTGCTCAATGGACAGGGAGCTCCTTTGTGTGAGCTCCGCACCTCTGTGGGTGCTGATTGTGAAGCAAATACAAAGTATATTCATGGACCCATCCCAAACCTAGACATCAGTCAGGCAAGTGATGATGTCACATAAGTGGATGCAAGGGGCATACTCATTGTTTTACTCCTCTGGAAAAAGAGGGAAATATTTGTTCCCATAATAAATTACTAAAATTCAATAAAAAAGTGAATGCAGATTTATACAATACAATTTATACAGATTTATACAATGGAACAATTAGGTCATAGGAAAAATATTTCAAAGATGTCAGCTGAGTTTGCTTGTTCTATATGACCAGTGAAGTTTCCCTTATTGTCACTCATCACAAGCTTTCACCTCCCCAAAATGGCATGTCAGGGGAGTCTGACTTTACTAATCAGTGATCCCCATGCCATATCTGACAATAAGGGGGAAGAGTTACAGAGTCAGCCAACAAACAGCCTTCATCTCTAGGAGGCAATGTAACCAGCGTTTAGTATGGAGTTCCTCTCTCAGAGTCCCTTTATACCCTGTAGTCCATCAATTCTCTGTGGGTGCAGAGGAAGAACAGGCTATCATATGGCTCACTTAATATAGAACTCAAGGGAACAATTCAAAAGAGAAGAAAGAAGTGGCAAACAAGCTTCTGAGTCTCTCCATTTTGAAAAGAGCAACATTTTGGGTTGAATGCTAGGCTTTGGCTTGCTTCAACTTATACATAGACTAGTGCCCAAATACCTACTAAGTTAGCATAAAAATACAAAACCACAGCAATGAATCACTGAGAAAAAGGAGGATGCTCTGAAAACAGTTTCTTATAGGCCTAATATAGTAACTGAAAAGCAAGCAGACAGGGAGTGGTGGAAGGAAGAAACAATTAGTGCTGTAGTGGTGATATCGACTGAGTTATTTACTGAGTTATCTGGAGATAACACCATCTTGTTATTATGAGTGATCAGTTTCCAGGACTCCGTGTGCTGTGCAGTAGCAGAATATAACCTTTGTCCTGACCTCAGCAATGCTACTGAAACACTGAACGTTGTGACTCACAGCCCTGCCTAATTTGATGGTGGTCTCCCACTGTCTGTGGCAAAGAAGCTTTCCAACACAAAAATAAATCAACTCCCCCCCAAAATCTTTCTATTAATTAAAATATTTTACATTTATGTGGAAGAATTTGAGGAAGGCAGTAATCAACTGGAACATTGGAATCTCAGTGAGGCATCTGAAGGAAGAGAGAGGGAGCTTGGTAGAAAAGAGTAGGGGAAACCTTTCCAAGCGCAGAGGTGAAAGAAAATGAGATCACTGAGGTGAGAAATTACTGGGAGTACAGTATTTAACAGGTGGGAGATGAGGGAAAATGGAATTAGAAATGTAAATTGGATAAGGTTATGTTAGGCCCTGGAGGTGAGGAAGAATTTAATGGGGTTAGGGCCAGGAAGATGGTATAGGGATTCAAGGCTGGGGAAGGGAGGAAGGCTGACCAGGACAGTGTAGCAAGAGAGATGGATGATCTTAGCACAAGCATTTTGGACAGAATGGACTGGAAAAAGGAAAGCATAAGAAGTCTAAAAAGGAGAAGATAATAGGAATGAAAAGAGATGACCAAGGCATGGGCGAGAGTTTTTGGGAAAAGGGATAAATAAGAAAAGGTTTATTTTGATATTGGAAAGGAAGAAGAAACCATAGCTAAAGATTGAATGAGGAGAAAAAGAAGGGGAAGAAGTCAAAGCTGACATTGACTTGAAGACAGGATGGTTAGTGGAATTGCTGTTGTAGAAGGAAAACTGCTAGAGCACTGAGTCATCGAAGCTAAGAGAGGGGCACATAGAGAAGGATATAGTTGAAGGCAACCGTCAGCTTAAGATAGATAAGAACAGAGAATTGTGCCTCTGACTGAGGTAGGAGCAGGCCATTAATTGACTAGTCAGCTATGTTTCATTGGAATGAAGCAGGGAGAAGTCAGATTGCAAGTGATAAAAGGAGAAAATTAGAGGACCGAAATCTCAGGCAGGTGACCACTCATTCAATGTAGGCTCTCTTTCAGTAGCTGCCTAGAATTAGTTGTTGCCCTCTCCTCTGAAAAGGGCCTCTGGGGCAAAAGAGGGGCATGCTGGTTCAGTAATATCTTAGGAGATGAGCTGGCTGGTAACCCCTACTCTGGTGTCTAGAGAACCTCCCAGTTGGAGAGGACCAGCCACCCCATATTCCTCCAAGTCCCAGGAATGTAGGGAGAAGACTTGAGATGGAAACTTGGGTCTACTGAAGTCCATGACAAAATTCCAGGACTTCATCAGAGCCAGGATTTCACACTTGGTGTTAAGATAAAAATGGCTATGGCCAGGCAGGCAGGAGATTCTCTGTGAATACCTCAAAAAATGAAGGTCCCCTCCTGGGCATAAAGAGTCTTATTGACAGCGGATGCTTAGTCATACAATACCAATATCAGTATACAGATTATATAACACAGAAAATTAGAAAGAAACCACCATCTACATTTGTATGGATACATCTCTCTTTGGCTGGCTGAAGAACATGTTATTGTCTTTTAATGGCCTGATGTTCAAAAGTGCTGAAGACCAGTAGCTCATTTGGACTTCAGTGGTATTTGTGGATCTTCAGCTCTTCTGAAAAATCAGGCCAAAATCTCATCAAACAGAAGCATGTTACTATTGGTACATGGAAGAACTGTAATGCTGAAGACCTGTTGTAGAAATTGGAGGCCTGTTAGGCTACTCCAGTTGTGAGCTTAACTGTGGGAAAGTGGATGGAAGTATATAAAATAATTCAATCACCTGTAAGAGCAAATGATGATGGGAAAAGGTAACGGAAGTCCAACTCAGCTTGTTACATAAGATTGTTTACCAAAAAAATCAGCAAAAGTGAAAAATACTGAGTTAGTCCAAACAAGGCAGCTTTACAGATACAACTCAAGGCCTGTGTTGAGATCATGCCTGGTAAACAAAGAGAGCATGGGACTGGAAGTTACTGGACCAAACTTGGCATGTCAAAAGTTAGGCCAATAAGAGGATGGATTATTCCACCCATTACCCCTCTTTTGGGGGCTCTGAAAGAGAGACTTTAAAGGGTGGGAACAAGAAGACTGATTGAGGAATTCCTCTGGAGTAAGGCTGTCAGGATTCTGCTCCACTCCAGGGATGTCCTTTGCCTGTGGATACTGAAAATCATTGCATCATTGTAAAACCCAGATCTCAGTACTCCAATAGGAATACTTAACCATCACCACCACACCAGCAGAGACTCCAGCCAGAGACACATGAGATCCCACTCTGTCTTCCCTTCCTTTATGTGTTCCTCTCTGCCCCCATTATTTCTCCTCCTGTCCTGTTTCTCTCTCTCTGTTTTTCCTTTGAGCTGGAAGTCAAGTTTACTACGTGACATCAGCACAATGAGACAAGATGGACCATCCAGTTCTTCCCAGCCTGAGAGAGACCAGGCCAATGATGTACTAAACCCCAGACTGGGAGGTGAACCAGAGCCTAGGGCAACTGCTGTCATGACCAACCTGCCAATTCAGAGCATCCATCTGCAACTGAACTGCCTCCCAAAACCCTGAGAACATCAATAAAAACTGTATTGCCCACTATCCTGTTTCTTCTTCCCCTCATGATCATTTGTCAAAAGCAAGAGAATCATAGATTCATATGGCTGTAAGCTCTTTGGGGCAGTAATGATCTATTACTCTGTACAATGCCTAACACAATGTGGCCTGCTCTTGGGTGGTCTTAGGCATTAATGTAATACACATGATTGATAAAATAATAATAATAAATCTGGTTAACTTTCGTATAGCAACAGATCCATTGACTTCACCTATTGGGCTTCTACCTACCTGATTAAGATGAGTGGGAGTTTGCTGATTGTGTCTTGTTTAACTTAACTCTTTTCAACATGGCTATTTGTTTATACTTGACATATTTATAATACGTGACTTCTTTGCTCATAAAAGTTGTACACATACATAATTAACTGTGGGCATAAATCCTAGCACTTAGATAAATTTGGTACTTTCACATCTAGGGTGAGATCCTTATTCTCACTCTGGTCCCTGGGGGCATGGATCAGCGTTCACGTAACACTCCCCATCAGTACCTAGGGTTGAACTGGGGAAGCTAATGATCCAACCAGTGGTGCATCTTGGTCACATGCTGCCTGAGGCATGTTGCACATATGCTAAGATGACTCTGGTCCCTTAATGTTATGTAAAAGGCCCAAAGCAACACACAGGAGCCTTGAAAGCCCTGCATCCAGCTGGGGGAGAATTTCCCCAGTTCAGGTATTACGGACGACAAACTAGAAGGCTACCTCCTGAGGATGCACTCAATAGCCTGTAGATGGGAGGGGCATGCCAAGGCAGGCCTGCAGCATGCAGCACTCTGGGATTGTAGGCACTAGTGCCGTCCTTAGAACAGCTCCAGCATACTATAACTTAGGCCCGTAGGGCTGTCTAAGTTATATCTGTGGTCATTCTGCCCACAGAGCAGGATCAAGAAGCTGCCTCTCAAAGATGCAACATAGAATCTCACTCCTAGGGGGAGATTTTCAAAGCCCAAATGAGAGTTCTCTACTCAAAACCAGCTGACTTTAAATGGGAGCTGGTTGCCTAACTGTTATTTGTGCCTTTGAAAATGTTCTCCGTATAGTCTAGAATTTTCACCAGCAAATAGCTGTGGTTGCAAAAAGATGCAGTTGCATGGGGGTTTTATGCTTCCCTCCCAAATTAGACGTAACTGTCCCCCTTGAAATTGTGATCCTGCAGGTTAAATTTAGTTCTCTACTGCAACCACACAACTCCCGCTGTAATCAATTTGAGCTCCTTCTTAAGACCTTTTCATATAGATAAACTATTCTTCCTCCCACAACTTGGTCTTGCATGGCTTCTATGTAGACACGTGTAAAGACTAGATCTGGCTTTTTATTTTTAATTAAAATAATTAATGTGGACTGTACATCAATTTATCTCAAGGTTAATTCCCTTTCATGTAGAAGTTAAAAAAGATCTGATGACTATATCCCTGTATAATGTCTCTTTAAATAAAAGCTAATTGTTGCAATGATTGTTTTGTTTCTGATAATTACATGGCAAGGATTTGTAAACTTGTTAAATAAATAGTTAAAAAAAGAATTAAAACTTTAAATATTTTTTAAGAAATCTTCTGCACGAAGGAAAATCTTTTTGTTGGGGGTAGGAAGCTAGATATAGTAACTTTTGTACTTTACACTGGGTTCTGCTCTGACATCTGATTATGTAAAAGCAGAACCTTCTTACTTAAGATATGTGCCCAGTGCGTATTCAGTCATATCTGCATATGTTAGGGGCTAAACAAAAGCCCATTAAAATCCACAAAAAGGCTTCCTGTGACTTCACTGAGCTTTACCTCAGGTCTTCAGGAACAAAAATAAGTTGTCACAGTTCCAGGATCAGCTGTCTCCTTTGTGGTCTCTGAGTGCACCCCCTTAGGTATCAGGCCTCACTCCTTTACTTCTTCCAGGGTGGAATTCTGCAATTTTCCCACTTCTAGACTGGGCCCTGGGCTACAGTACCCTCTGTAGCAACCATGCTTACCCTGCAGGTCTTATTGAGTTCAAGTACCTGCAGGAGTCTGTGGTATACAGTGACCAGACAGCCTTCTTAAGACCCACTCTATGGGCTAGTCTGCACTACCTCTTAAGTTGATGTAACTTACATCACCCAGGGTTTTGAAAATTACAGCTCCTTAAGTGACGTAAGTTTAATCGACTTAAAGTGGTGACCACACTGCGCTATGTCAGCAGGAGATGCTTTCCCACCAACATAGCTTCCGCCTCTTGCAGAGGTGGAGTACTTATGCTGATGGGAGAGCGCTCTCCCATCAGCATAGTGTGTCTTCACCTGACGTGCTCCAGTGGCACAGCTGCGTCAGTGCAATTGTGCCAATATAGCACAGTAGTGTAGCCTTGCCCAATGTCTTTTTGTCTAAACAACATTATCTCACTGTTTCTTTGTACTCCCCTATTGCTCTGTATCCATCTGTTGTCTCTTGTTTTATGTTTAGATCGTAAGCTCCTTTGGGCAGGGACCATCTTTTTATTGTGTTTGTACAATGCCTAGCACAACAGGGTTCTGGTCCATGAGTGGGACTCCTTGATCTTATAATACATTTTTTTATTGTAACAGTAGGAACAAAGCATTAAGAGAAAATGGATTTTAAAACAATACACTGTCTACCTGCCCGTGTATAATGCCTAAAGGCTTACCATCCCACTGATAACCTAACTTCTGCAGACACCCAACTGTTTCTGTGGCTTAACCATAGTTCCACCTACCCCCACCCAAGAGCGTTCCTCTTTCAACATGATACAGTTCTTCTGATCTCACATTTGCATGGTCTTTTCCTGTCCTGGTATCATCTTTTAACAGCCCTCAAGTGTTCACAGAGAAGTGGCTTATCTTGAGCCAGACTTTTTCCTTCTGTGTTTTTCCTCCTAGTTCCTTATTGCACTAAACCAATATCTTTGTATCATACAGAAGACATCCCAATGTCAAAACACAGTATTCATAAATTATTACAGAGCAACTCCAAGTCTATCACATTAAGTTTTTACTGCTTTTATTATGGTAAGCATAACAAAAGAAAGGGAACTGGATTCTATACCCTATTACGCATACCCAATACAAAGACTTACTATATTCAAAGGATTTGCATCCATACAAACCCAATTAAAGCAAGTAGTTTCCACAAGGTACTAGGGCACTAAGGTAATAATTTGAAGACAATGGGTTACTCAGATGTCACTGAGGGCATAAACTGCCCTGAAGAGCCTTAATTACAGGAAAGAGAAAATGCAGCTTGAATTTCACAGCCCAGATTGAGTGTAACCAGAAAAAGAACATCTCTTTTTACTTACAAACTACATATATTTATTACAGATAACAGTGAAAGTTAAACATGGAACCCAACAATGCCATTTTATCGTAACTTCATAGAGAAGATTCACACTTTTATTTCTCTTTAGCTGGTGTACATAGCACACAGTTAATTAATACAAAGTTAAATATAAGGATTTTTAAATACCACTAACATATTGTAATAAGGAGGTAGGGAGTAAGAACAAAAGGTTTACTTGGCCGTATCATTTGAAAAGCTTTAGAATACAAAACAGGTGTTGGCTGTATGTAAAGTCCCTAATACATTAGTTCTCTTAAAAAGAAGAATCAAAAGGTTTACTAGATTATTTTACCACAATTAAAAAAAATGCTAAATTTGACATTATCTGTTATAGACAAAACATTGTCTATTGTCTGAATGTGTGTTATGTATTAAAATGCAGATTGAAACAGCATGACAGTATTTCATGATATCTGAAATTTTTAGACACAGTTTATACTTGAAGATAATCAAAAGTGAATTTTGCCCTTAACTTTATCACTATGTGTGCGTGAGAGATTTTTTTCCGCTAACCTTTGAACATACCACTGAACCATGCGTGATGCTTTTCTTTTACTAATATTACAGGTAGAGAGTCAAAGATCCCAAGTGTTTAAAAAATGAAGATCTTTAAGATGAGTTGTGGTGCAAGAGGCATTCCATCAATGGTCTTACCTTACAACTATTTATCAACTTATTTATATCAGCTAAAGAAGAACTCACTGCCACCTGGTTTCTTAAGTGAGGGACTGCCTTCTGAATCTCACATGCTTCCCTGTATTCTGACTAAAAAAAAAAAAATCATAGATCCTAACTATGCACAACAACTAGTAATACAAGACTAGGTTCTAAGAAAGCAACTGTGGTTCAAACTTACCCTGTTACAAACACATCAAACCAATATAGTAAAGAATATGAAGAGAAGAACATTTTCAGTTGCTTCTATACCAATATAAGGAGTCTGGGTAAAAAGCAACAGGAATATGAAATTCTCATTGATGAAAAGAAAATTGATATAATTGGAATTACTGAAATCTGGTAGGATGATTTGAATGATTGAAATGTTAAAATCTCTGGTTATAACCTACTGAGGAACGATAGAGAGGGCAAAAAGGTGGGTGGAGGTGACACTCTACATTAAAGACTCAAGTACTCAAGGATGTGGATAAATTGGAAAGAGTACAGCGAAGGGCAACAAAAATGATTAGGGGTCTAGAGCACATGACTTATGAGGAGAGGCTGAGGGAGCTGGGATTGTTTAGTCTGCAGAAGAGAAGAATGAGGGGGGATTTGATAGCTGCTTTCAACTACCTGAAAGGGGGTTTCAAAGAGGATGGCTCTAGACTGTTCTCAATGGTAGCAGATGACAGAACGAGGAGTAATGGTCTCAAGTTGCAATGGGGGAGGTTTAGATTGGATATTAGGAAAAACTTTTTCACTAAGAGGGTGGTGAAACACTGGAATGCGTTACCTAGGGAGGTGGTAGAATCTCCTTCCTTAGAGGTTTTTAAGGTCAGGCTTGACAAAGCCCTGGCTAGGATGATTTAACTGGGACTTGGTCCTGCTTTGAGCAGGGGGTTGGACTAGATGACCTTCTGGGGTCCCTTCCAACCCTGATATTCTATGATTCTATGATTCTATACTTGTTTTAGAATTATTATAACTGCAGGATCTTGAATGCATACGGATCAATGTGCTATTTAACAAAGCCAAGATGGGTACTTGAGAACAGGATGACTTACTCCATTAGCACCTGCCTGTAATGTGTGGAGAGACAAATTGTGTTGTTATGCAGGACTTCAATTTAGGAGACATATGGTGAAGGACTCATGCAGTCAGTAGTAAAACATCATTAGCTTTTCTAAAAATTATAGATGATAGTTTTCTAACACGAAAGATATTGCACCCAATATGAGGTAACTATTTTGGGCCTCGCTATGTTGCATAAAGATAAATTAATCACTGGATTGGAAGTGGGCTGTTGCCTAGGGACCAGTGGTCATGACTTGGGGGCAAACTGAGGAAAGTTCCAACCAGCAATCTGAGAGCTAATTTCCCAAAACTGAGAAAAAATATAAGTGAAATTAACTAAGAGAAAAAATTTAGAGAGACAAATGTGAATGAAAATTGGGAGTTCTTTAAAAACACTTTATTAGATGGCCAGCCTCTCTGGTGAAATGAAGACAGCAATTAGACTATACACATAAACATGGAAGGTGAAACAAGAACTAATGGCTAGAAATGAAGCCAGACAAATTCACATTAGAAATAAGGCATATATTTTTAACAGTGAGGGCAATTAACCATTGGAACAAACTACCAAGGGAAGTGATGACTTCTCCTCTCTTGATGTCTACAAATTAAGACAATGTCTTTCTGGAAGATATGTTTTAGTTAATAATAGGCTCAATTTAGGGATAACTGGTTAAATTTAATGGCCTGTCATATACAGGTTCCTTCTGGCCTTAAACCTTATGCAACTATTAATTCCATTTTGATATGCCCTTTTCCCACTAAGTTTCATTTCCAGGCTCACTAAGCAATTTTTCAGGACAAAAGTTAGATGCCAAGTTCACACTAACTTAACTCCTATCTAAGATTCAGTCAAGAGTGCCACATTAGGTACTAAGAAGAGCCTTGCTAGTGAGGCTATGGTGTTGCAGCTAATGTAGAATGGTTGGTAAGAGTTCATCATTTTTAAGCTTTTCTAGTTTAAGTTGTAAAACCTGATCCAGTGGGGAAGTGTCCATAGCCCAGATTGAGGCATGATTACAAATCACTAAGAAAGCACTTATTACTTATTACAAAAAAATAAAATATGTAAGGTACCGCAGCCCCAGGAGGAACCATTCCACACATTCCAGATCTCCTGACTGACTTCAGTCAACAGGTTGGTGTCTCTCTCTGGACTGAAACTGATACAGAAAAGAAGCCTGGGCAAATATGGACAAGGAGAAGTTCTGTATTGTGTGCAAGGCTGGTTAATGAATCCTTTAAAAAAATCCTAGTTGAGTGGCAGTATGTTTGTGAAACCTAGAGATTGCAGGATATAAAGGGCCAAATCTTTAGCTGGTGTAAATCAGCACAGCTCCATTAACTTCACTGAAGTTACCCCTATATGCACCAATTCAAGATCTGGCACTTCAGTAGCTGGCATTCTCAATCATCGTATTACTGATGAAATGCAGCCTGTAATTTAAATTTACAAGGAAATGTTTTGTTTTAACCTGCAAACATACTTGATCTGAGATGTTATTTAGTATAATTGGAGGCATATCACATGAATCATACAGTTTTTCATTTTTGTTTTAACAGATTCTAATCCACTGATTTCCTGTTGTTCAGTGTTGCACTTTATTTGCTGCTCTGTGCTCTCTATCTTTTTCTATTGAGATGATGAGATCAATTTCTTCAAAAAGGACATATGCAGCAAATCTGTGCAGGACATTCAAGATAGATATGTTTTTAAAGAGACAAATTATTTCCAGCAGACAGCTGAAGGAGTGTAATTTAAGGGTACATAATATGATGGCTTTGCCTTGTGAGCAGCTTGATTCATAACAATCAGGTTGACCCACATGGGGAAGGATAAGTCTATAAATACAAAGAGTGGGAACAAGAACACTGGCTGGAATGATGCCCACTGAGATTTTCAAAAATCTCTAGATGCCTACTTCCAAAGGAGTTAGGTACCTAGGTATTTTTGAAAATCTCACTAGGTGCCTATGTGCATCTTTAAAAATTTAGCCCATAATCTTCAAGGAATCCAAATATCATTATTACTATTATTTATTTGTATTCCAGGAGAGCCATCAAAGTGATAGGTGCCATACAACAGGCAGAAACATAGTCCCTGTTCTGAAAAGCTTACATCCCAAGCAAGTTTTGCTTAACATATAAACATAAAATTCAATGGAAGTTAGACAGAGTTAAACAGTAGGATATGGTAACTGAAACTTAGTGAAGGCAGCTGCTTTGGTATCTGGGGTGCGTTACTTCCATTTTGTAAGTATTTTTTATGTTTTTGATGCAGTTAGAGAGATGTTGACAGAAGAAATATATATGAAAAATATTTACACCAAATTTCTGGTCCCAGAGGATTTGCTGCCTTTTATTACATGATGCTTCAAGAAGGAAGATGTAAATGAGGCAGGTCTCATCTTGTACAGAGTATAAAGTCCTAAGAGTTATCACACAGAAATGGGAGGTACTGACAAGCAAGAGCTGCACTGATGTCACTAGAAGTAGTCACCCTGCCTGGTTTGAACACTGGGCGGAACCGATAATCTCCCAAATTACTAATCAAACTAAATCAGATTATTTACTAACAAACAAAAGTAATTGTTGTAATTGTTTGAAATAACAAAGCTTCTGTTTTCTGATTATTCAAAAGAAGGTCTGGTGTTTATTATTTTGTGGGGAAGAGCTAAATCAATATGTCATAATGTCTCATATGTTGATACACTGTCTTTTTATACGTATATGTATGTGTATACACATACACACACAAACTAGACTGAGAAGGTGTACATAATGAGGAAATGAAATGAAGTACACAATTGCAAACACCTATTTGCACTCACAATTATCACACTTGCATGTATAAACTGAGTAATGGCACATGAAAACATATAATTAGATGCATTTACATATGGAACTACAAATTGACTTTCACACTTGAAGTTCTTAGGGGCAGAAGACTGGAACGGACCTTTTGGGTAAATGTGTCTAAAACACTATGTCTACTTCCTTAAGTTCTGGAGTTATTAATTTCAATAAACTTACAGTTTTCCCATTAGAATAGAAACAACAAATAAATCACACCCAAAGCTCAAGAAATTTTTTTTCTATTATTTAAAATTATTTAAACTGAATAAATGAAATTAATATTTCTGAAACTATTATACCTGACAAAGCTTATCAGAATAAGGTAGTAATAAAGAGAGAGCTAAAGAAGTTCTGTGTAAGCTTGAAGTTTGTCTCTTTCACCAACAGATTTTGGTCCAATAAAAGCTATTATGTCACCCATCTTTTGTCTCTGAAAACATATAGACAGAAACACAAATTAAGACACATCCTTCCTTTTCCTGAACAAAAGTCAAGTTTCTATCCATACACTGATTCTTTTATCTCAACATGTGATTATGAGAAAATGACAGGGTGTGGGAAATGCTGAGTATCAGATGTTTTAGAAATGTGTGCCAAGTAATGGAAAATAACAGTACAAGAGGCGGGGCTGCGGGTGGCAAGTTGAAGGACAAGGCCAGAAGATTTTGGCTGGACTGAGGACTAAACTTTGGCTGAACTAAGGACTAATGAGATAAGCAGCACCTGAGAGTCTCTACCACCACAAGATAATGGAACCCAAAGATAAGAATGATGAGAACATTGGGTGATAAACATCAGAAAAGGAATAAACAAGTGCTGTATATATATTGCTATGGGAAGGGAAATAAAGTGCTTTTTACCAGCAACTGTGTCAGTTGTCCTGTAAGCCAGCCTGCTAGCAGCAACAAATGGTGACCCCGACGTGATAGAATTCTGTGAATTTGATACCACGGACAGAGGAAGAAATAGCAGGGACCGCCGCTGCCGGTGTCCTCCGTTCAGGTGAGGGACCGGGATGCCCAAGAGGCGGGGGAGCTCCCACTGAAAGGTGAGCGGCAGGGAATATCTCTCATAATGGGAGCGGCAGCATCAGCAGATGAGCAGGCCGTGTTTAAGGTCTTAAGCAATCTGCTTAATAACCAGGGAGAAAAATTTTCCCCAGAAGCTCTGCAAAAATTGCTTCGGTGGGGAAAGCGACGGGGTTTCCTGGTTAATGCAAAGAATGTGTTTGACTCCTCGGTGTGGAAAACAGTGGGGGAAGATCTGTGGGACTTTGTGGGGGTCGGAAATAAAGAAGCTGCTGCCTTGAGCCCTATCTGGCGGACTGTTCATCGAGCCGTTACCACCGCAGCGGCTCAGGCAGGGGCGCGTATTGCATTACGCGAGGCATTAGAATCATCAGCGAAAGGGGCCTTCACGATAGGAGCGAAAGACTTTTTTGGTAAGACAACGCCTATGATTCCTTTGGCGCCGTTGGACCCCAGTGAGGTACCGTTGCCCTTGAAGGATGATGACTCAGATCGGGGCGAACCGATGGCCGTGGATCAGCCTGTGTCGGGGGAATTGTCATCGGGCAATCCAGAGAACCCGTTACAAGGGGGGTCAGGATTGCCACCCGCGGTTGTGCCACCAGCCCCTCCCCGACACGTTCGGATTACTGACTTGCCTAAAACTGGAGAGTTTGATAACTTGACGCAGGACCAGATAATTCGGTGGTTATATAAGGAAGGTATTGCAGCTCAACAGATGATGGATGAGCTGGATAGAAAGGAAAACAGACCGCAAGGATCGTCACGATCGCATCTGCTACAACAGCTTCAAGAGCACGGCATACCTGACCCCTCACGTTTGCCCCATATTTGTAGGTTGTGTGGGTATTATGGTTGTACGGAGCACCTCACTCCCGAGGGAGAGTTGCGACCGACAGCAGAGGAAGAATATCGCAAAATTTATTCCCCCGCTACGCAACCGGTTCGACCAAAAGTGAAACCTCCGCCACCTACGTGTTCTTCAATTGGACGAGGGCAAGAAGAACGGGGGACGGGGGTGATTTGGAGGGATGGGGGGGGAGGAGTGGGATCTCCTGACCCACTTAAGCGCTGGCATGGATTGATAAAGGATGCTATAATTGAAGGGGAATTTTTGGATGCCATGCCGGCTACTTTCCCGGTATCGGTATCAAGGGAGGGTGCCGTTAGACTGGAAATTGATGAGGGAGGCTCAGAAAGCTATTGTGGCGTATGGCTTGAAAAATCCGTTTGTACAAGCGTTATTAGAACAAATATTCTCGGGGCAAGCGATGTGTCCCTTTGACGCCCAGAAATTTGCAGACATGTTGTTAACACCCACACAGAGATTATTATGGAAGGATTCATGGAGAAAAAAGGCTGAGCACGCGGCAGTGCTTAATTTAGATAGACCCCGGGACGACCCTCTCCAGGTAGCATCAATAGACATGTTGTTGGGACAGGGGCGATTTGAAGAGCCTCAGCTACAGGCGCGATTGGTACCCCAAATATTACAACAGTCTCAGCTTCTAGAATTGGAGGCATTCAAAGAGCTCCCTGATTTGGGCACCCCTTCACCTCCCTATTTAAAAGTCACGCAGGGTGTGGGCGAATCTTTTGCCCTCTTTTTGGACCGCCTAAGGACGGCATTGGATAGAGCCCCTAATTTAACACCAGACGCCAGATCGGCATTGGGGGTAGATTTAGCCCTTCAAAATGCTAACCCGACGTGTAAGAAGATTTTGGTGACCTTACCAAAATCGGCCTCCCTAGTCGACATGATTGAAGCCTGCACTCGTGCTCCTTTGGTGGAGGAGGAGGATAAGGCAAAGATTCATGCACGCGCCTTGGCGGTAGCCTTGAATACCTCCAAGTCGAATTGGCGTCGAGGAAGGGAGGGGGCGTGTTATCAGTTTGGAAAGATGGGTCATTTAAAACGGGATTGCCCCAAGAAAAGAGGTCAGCCACAAAACAATGCACTTCCCTCCCCATTTCCCAGGACATGTAATCGATGTGAAAAATTCGGTCATAAAGCTACTGAGTGTCACTCCCGGTTTAAAAAAGATGGGACCCCTTTGTTGGGGTCGGGAAACGCCTCACGGAGCGCCAGCCGGCAGGGCGTGAGGACAAACAATACGCCGGCTGCTTGGACGGCCTCTGCGGGGCAACTTCCGGCAGTGCCGGAGTTGATTTGGCCACCGCCGCCGACGTCTCCCTAGAGAATGATAGGGTGACGCTCGTTCCATCGGTGGCATCTGGACCGTTGGGGCATGGATTAAGCGCATTGTTAATAGGTAGATCATCCGCCTCCTTACAGGGGCTTTTTGTGCTTCCAGGGCTAATTGATGCTGATCATAGAGGGAACATTGGGATTATGGTACGAGCTATATGCCCGCCTATTACAATAATGGCCGGAACCAAAATTGCACAATTAATACCCTTTCGTGCGAATGTTCCTGTGAAGTCTTCCCAGATAAGAGGAACTGGGGGCTTCGGGTCGTCCAGTCAGGTAGACCCCACACCACTAACAACAGCATTTGTTTTGTCAGTGGGACAAGATCGTCCCACTAGATTAGTTCAATTTAAGGGCCCAGATGGTGATTCTTTCGAGCATCAGGTCCTTATCGACACTGGGGCAGATGTGACGGTGTTGCCCCTGCAGGGTTGGCCAGTGACATGGCCACTTCGACTGGTAACCACACCTCTTCAGGGCATTGGCAGACAGCGTGAGCCCATGCTGAGTGAATTTTTTATTGACATTACTGATGTAATCGATAATACATTAAGGGGGTCAGTCCGCCCTTACCTTGTCGATACAACTGTTTGACTGTTGGGGAGGGATTGCTTGAGTCAATGGGGGGTGGTGATCAGCTCCCCCACTTTCTAGTAGCGGCCACTGAGGAACGGCCAACCCTGGCATTGGAATGGAAATCTGATGAGCCGATTTGGGTTGCTCAGTGGCCGCTGCCAACAGAAAAACTTGCCACATTAACAAAACTAGTAGAGGAGCAAGTACGTCTTGACCATCTAGAACCCTCAGTTAGTCCATGGAATACACCTGTATTTACTATCCTAAAGAAATCAGGAAAATGGCGTTTGCTCCAAGATCTGCGTGCCATTAATGTTATTATGGTCGACATGGGTGCTTTACAGCCCGGTTTACCTGCCCCATCCATGCTCCCATCGGGGTGGCCATTACTAATCATTGACCTGAAGGATTGTTATTTTACTATTCCATTACACCCGAGAGACAGAGAGCGCTTTGCTTTCTCTATTCCGATGGTAAATCGTGAAGCACCTTCCGTACGGTATCAGTGGAAGGTTTTGCCCCAAGGAATGAAAAATTCCCCTACCATCTGCCAGCTCTTCATTGCATGGGCAATACGCCCAATCCGAGTGAAATATTCCCAATGGAAAATATATCATTACATGGATGATCTTTTATTTGCGGCACCAGTAGCCTTTGAACCCATGATTATAACACAGATCACCTCCACGTTAGCAGAAGCTGGTCTGTTTGTGGCCCCAGAAAAGGTTCAGACTAAAGCCCCTTTTTTGTATTTGGGACTTCGGATCACTGACTGCACCGTACGCCCCCAGCAGTTGAAAATCTCTCCTCATGTGCGCACACTGTATGATGCACAGAAACTGCTAGGTGAACTGCAATGGCTTCGCCCCCTTTGTGGCATCACAAATCAGGATATAATTCCTCTTCTTCCCTTATTAGAAGGGGGGAGAGCCCCTGGAGATAAACGACAACTGTCGGTACTACAGAAGCAAACATTACAACGAATAGGACAGAAGGTGGGGGAGGGTTATTCCGGGAGATATCGGGAAAACTTACCCTTCGTGGTAGCGGTCTTTAGCCTAGATGCAGTATTGGAAGCGCTATTATTTCAGTGGGATACTAGGGATAAAGACCCCCTAGTCGGTTTGGAATGGATATTTCCACCGTGTAAAAATGTGCGTACGGTAACTTCCAGAATTGAAGCAATAGCCATGCTAATAGTGCAAGCGCGGAAAAGAGTAACCGTAATGACAGGAATTGATCCGCATCAGATTTTGTTGCCATTTTCAAAAACGATGATTACACATCTGTTGATGTATGACACCGTGTTTGCTGTTGCCCTAGCAAATTATCAGGGACAATTGAGTTGTCATTACCCTCCCCACCACCTGTTTTCTTCCCCGTTGCAGTTGGAAAAACACCTTATGAGACAGGAGAATCCAGTGACAGGAATAACAGTATTTACTGATGCGGCTGGGCAAACAGGGAGAGCAGGGGTAATCTGGTGGGATGGACATACTTGGGCCCATAAGAAGGTTATTAGCGAGGGGTCGGTACAGATATTAGAACTCCTAGCTATACTTTTGGCATCTGATCACTGGAACCAAGAATCGCTCAACATGATGAGCGATTCTAAATGTGCCGTGGGGTTAGTAAACAGGTTGGAGAGAGCTATGCTGGGAAAGGTTCATAATCCAGCATTGCAACAGATACTCTTGCGTCTTTGGCATCGACTCAATGAAAGAAAGTATCCATACTTTGTAGGCCATATCAGGAGCCATACTGGCCTGCCTGGATACTTAAGCATGGGCAATGATCAGGCAGATGCACTGGTGGGATCTATAGTAGTACCCAATCGGTTTGAGCAAGCTCGCCTGTCTCATGGATTTTTCCATCAATCAGCGAAAGCCCTAGCGCGACAATTCTCTCTACCTATATCCCAAACCCGAAGTATTGTAGCCTCTTGCTCAGAATGTAATAGGTTGACACCCACCTTTCCCGCCGGGGTTAATCCCCGAGGTCTAGAGGCTTTAATATTATGGCAGTCAGATGTCACCCAATATAACCAATTCGGAAAGCAGAAATACATCCATGTGTCAGTAGACACCTTCTCTGGAGTTATCTGGGCTACACCCCACGTGTCCACGGGCAGTAAGGAAGTGATAAAACATTGGCAGGCATGTTTTGCTGCATTAGGGGTGCCCCGATCGATAAAAACAGATAATGGAGCTGGGTATGTGGCCAGGCGCACCGCAACCTTTTTGCAAATGTGGGGGATAATACACAAAACAGGAGTGCCAGGCAATTCGACAGGCCAGGCTATTATTGAACGATCTCATGGTACTTTGAAAGGAATGTTGGATAAGCAGGCACAAACTGGACAGGATGCAGTAGTTCAGACACCAGCTGGGCGATTAGCTAAAGCGGTATATGTCCTTAATTGGTTGCAACCTAGTAGTGCTGATAACAATCATGTTCCAATGCAAAGACATCTAGGAAGTATTGGGATAGAACATGAGCAGAAGAAACCTAAGGTGAAATGGTTTGATTATGCCTCTCAACAATGGAAGGGGCCAGCACCATCGCTAACCTGGGGACAGGGTTATGCTTGTGTCTCCCTTGATGAAGGTCCTCGGTGGATACCTGCTAAGTGGGTGCGGCCGTGGCTACAGCAACCTCGCTCGCCCTTGTACCTGGCGCCTGGAGAACAAGATCCCGCTCTTGGAGGGGAAGCATCAGAGGAGGTTGTGCTTGTGGCCATATCCTGTTTATTTCCAGAATGAGGATGTGGGTTATCGATATTGTTATAGTGGTATTGCTTGGGTTACAGGGGGGACTCCTTGTACCCCTACGCGTGCGAATGACGTATAACCTATGGGAACGTCTAGCATTGATAGCCAATGTCACACACTTTTGTTTGTCTGATTCTGTGGCAGCTGGGGAACTACTGGGCATTTGTCTTGTGCCCATATGTCATCATCCCGAAGAAATTGGCAGTCACACCATGCTTGCAGCTTATGCCAATTTGTCTTCACAGTATTCGAATATGGCAAATTGGGGCCCCGCCAATTACTCCTTGCCCCCTGGGGTCCTATCTTTACATACCCCGTACCCAGCCGGGGCAGATAATGTAACGTGTGCGCGAGTGGTTAATTGCACACGCGCAAAGGTACCCATGGGCTGCCAAACCGTAAGTGCCCCCCTTTTGAATTGTACTAATGCGGTTAATGTTTCTTTTAATTATGGACATATTATTTTGCCGTCTGGTTGGTTTTTTACCTGCGGCGAACGAACCTTTAGTTATATTCCTGCCAATCTAAGTCATAATACCTTGTGCTGTCTTAGCCGAATGACCCTTTTGTTGCCCGGAAAGAATCAGCAGCAAAATCGGCGAAGCACGGCCCTGCAAAATACGTGTTCCGCCGATGTTACCTTATGTAGTCACTCAGAATATTTGGCTTTGTTGAATGCTGTTGCAGGCATTCCTGGCTTTGCAACTTATTACACGGTGCAAACTTTGAATGCATAAGCTTGTTTTGCTGTTAAAGCGCTTAATGCTATATTACAGGCAATTGCTCTTTTAAGTACGGAACAACAGGAATTAAGAGATGCCATTTTAGATAATTGAGCTGCGATTGATTTTCTATTGCTTAAGCATCCCTGGTGTTGCTATTATGGAAAATACTTTTAATTTAGAGAAATTAGTGTGTTGGAGTATTAAACAGTTTAATCTAATTTTTGAAATATTAACTGAGTTATTAATTGATGTAGATAGCATTTGCCATGCAGTTTTATATAATAGTGCTGCGAGTGAATTTTTGTTATTAGCACATGGACATGGATGTGAAGATTTTGAGGGTATGTGTTGTGTTAATTTGTCAGATCATTCTCACTCTGTTCATGAGTTACTTGCAAAATTAGAACAAAATATGTATAACATCATTATAGCACACTCTTTTATTAATTGGTATCTGTATTGGTATAATTTGTTTGTGTGGTCCATATATAGTTCAATGTATGCGTTGGGGAATGTCACGGATGATTCAAGCTGCTTTTAAACAAAAAGGGGGAGATGTGGGAAATGCTGAGTATCAGATGTTTTAGAAATGTGTTCCAAGTAATGGAAAATAACTGTACAAGAGGCGGGGCTGCGGGTGGCAAGTTGAAGGACAAGGCCAGAAGATTTTGGCTGGACTGAGGACTAAACTTTGGCTGAACTAAGGACTAATGAGATAAGCAGCATCTGAGAGTCTTTACCACCACAAGATAATGGAACCCAAAGATAAGAATGATGAGAACATTGGGTGATAAACATCAGAAAAGGAATAAACAAGTGCTGTATATATATTGCTGTGGGAAGGGAAATAAAGTGCTTTTTACCAGCAACTGTTTCAGTTGTCCTGTAAGCCAGCCTGCTAGCAGCAACAACAGGGAATCAAACGTATGCTTCAGTTCAGAGCATGCCAGCTAACCAGTGAGTCATGGCGTCTTACCTAAAGCAGGTGTGATATCTGATACAAAATAAGAGTTTGCTCCACCCTGCCTGGAAGTAATTCTCTACCCAAGCTAGGAGTTTCTAAGTTAACTTCTAGAGTTAGTACCAAGCCCATTTTTAATTGGCAAGTTAATTGTATGAAAATGCTGACCAAATGCTATTCATAAGTACCAGCCTTTTAAAGCAGCAGAGTTGTGGGTGTAGCATATATGAGCATAAAAATATATATATAATTTTCTGACATTTTTAGGACTACCAGAAAACTACACTCTGGAATTCAGAGTGTCCTTCAGTTAATGCTCACAGTAGAGGTTCCTGAAAACTAAAGATTCAGGCCCAAACACTGCTGGTGCAAATGGATAAAATCCCATTCCAGCAGAGAATTTGGCCTGTCAGCCATCTGTATGCATATGCAAAAGCAAAATTTGTCTTTCCCCATCAAAATGTGCACATTACCAGCTCTCTCCTATTCAAATCTAAATACAGGATATAACTAACGAGTTAAATTCTGAAGTAATTTCCAGGTAAAATTTCATTGAAGTTAATGGGCTTGATTCTCCCTTTTCTCACATTTGTGTAAATAACAGATAATATCATTGAAGTCAGTGGAGTTACACTGGTCTAAAATAGTGAAACTGGCCTAATTTTCATCTAACACTGTGAATTTATACTGGTGACACACCATTATTTTCAATGGAATCACTGATTTCCCCCAGTATAAGTAAGCACATAATTGAACCCAATGGGCATTTTGCTCTAGAAAGGACAGATAAAACTGAAATAGGGTCTTCAGACTTCTAGCCACTGTAATTGCCCTCTGACAAAAATTGATTACTATAGAAGTGAAAGGAGTCATTATTAAAAAAAAATTGCATTGCCTTAAATTGTAAGTATTTGGCCTGAGACTCCCCAGACTTTAAATGATGTAAACTGATCATCATATGTGTGGTCAGGAAGGAGTTCCCCCCCAGTGCTATAGAACCATTATAAGCGAAAGAAAAATTAGGCCCATTTTTTTCTAGAGACAGGCCCAAACCCAAACCTTTGATCTAAAACTCTCCCAAACACTGGGGAACATTTGAATCCTGATCTAAAACTTAGTGGCTTAATTATACCATAATACTCTCTTATTTTTTTGCAGGGAGCTATATAATTTGAGGTAGGTAGGTGTTTAAAGGGGAATAATAGTGAGTGCTTCTGAAAGATTAACATTCATTATAGTGAAACCCACTTCCAAGTACTACGGATAAATTACTGTATTGTTTAAATATTCTTTATGTTCAAAATCATTTTATTCTCAGTAATAACTGCAACCCTCAAAAGACTTGTTAAATTAATAAAATTGTTTTAAGTATCTCATTATTCTTTTAGCAGTTTAATTATTATTTACTACGTGTTCAGTGCCACACAGGCACAAAGGTAAAGAAGGTCTCAGCTTTGAGGAATTTCCAGTCTCTTTGGGACTATGTTAATACTAACAATTTAAGGGTCAGACATAAGAGTGGGTACAGAGAGGTAGAAGAGGTCAGTGATAAAAGGTTAACAGAAAGAAATGGGATTCAAGGAGAGATTTGAAGGCGAGGAAGGTCATGGGATGCATAGGTGTACAGGAAAAAAAGAAGTTGTTTCTAGCAGTTTAATTTATAAAATTTCTTCAAACCCTTCCCCAAAAGAATTATTGATCCTGAGCATTTATTTGGAAGTTTTGTAATGATCAGAAAATGACCTTTATAAAAGCAGGAAGAAGGTGGTGGAAGTAGTGGGATGTGCTGGAAGAGAGTTCCCGTAACCCACCCAGCAATATTGTTAATCTATCCAACTATACTCTTAGCCCAGCAGAAGAATCTGTCCTATCTCGGGGCCTCTCCTTTTGCCTCTCCACCCCCACGAACATGATACAGTTCTGTGGTGACCTAGAATCCTATTTTCGACGTCTCAGACTCAAGGAATATTTCCAACACACCTCTGACCAACATATTAACCCACAGAGACCTTCCTGCCAACACTACAAAAAGAAGGATTCTGGGTGGACTCCTCCTGAAGGTCGAAACAGCAGTCTGGATTTCTAAATAGAGTGCTTCTGCCGATGTGCACGAGCTGAAATTGTGGAAAAGCAGCATCGCTTACCCCATAACCTCAGCCATGCAGAACACAGTGCCATGCACAGCCTCAGAAACAACTCTGACATCATAATCAAAAAGGCTGACAAAGGAGGTGCTGTCGTCATCATGAATAGGTCGGAGTATGAACAAGAGGCTACTAGGCAGCTCTCCAACACCACTTTCTACAAGCCATTGCCCTCTGATCCCACTGAGAGTTACCAAAAGAAACTACAGCATTTGCTCAAGAAACTCCCTGAAAAAGCACAAGAACAAATCCGCACAGACACACCCCTGGAGCCCCGACCTGGGGTATTCTATCTGCTACCCAAGATCCATAAACCTGGAAATCCTGGACGCCCCATCATCTCAGGCATTGGCACCCTGACAGCAGGATTGTCTGGCTATGTAGACTCCCTCCTCAGGCCCTTCGTTACCTGCACTCCCAGCTATCTTCGAGACACCACTGACTTCCTGAGGAAACTACAGTCCATTGG
The DNA here is from genome assembly GCF_009764565.3 of Dermochelys coriacea. NCBI lineage: Eukaryota > Metazoa > Chordata > Testudines > Dermochelyidae > Dermochelys > Dermochelys coriacea. Next base: position 78,589,363 of record NC_050069.1, read on the forward strand.
TGATCTTCCTAAAAACACCATCCTAGCCACTATGGATGTAGAAGCCCTCTACACCAACATTCCACACAAAGATGGACTACAAGCCGTCAGGAACAGTATCCCCGATACTGTCACGGCTAACCTGGTGGCTGAGCTTTGTGACTTTGTCCTGACCCATAACTATTTCACATTTGGTGACAATGTATACATTCAAATCAGCGGCACTGCGATGGGTACCCGCATGGCTCCACAGTATGCCAACATTTTTATGGCTGACTTAGAACAACGCTTCCTCAGCTCTCGTACCCTAATGCCCCTACTCTACTTGCGCTACATTGATGACATCTTCATCATCTGGACCCATGGAAAAGAAGCTCTTGAGGAATTCCACCATGATTTCAACAATTTCCATCCCACCATCAACCTCAGCCTGGACCAGTCCACACAAGAGATCCACTTCCTGGACACTACGGTGCTAATAAGCGATGGTCACATAAACACCACCCTATATCGGAAACCTACTGACCGCTATTCCTACCTACATGCCTCTAGCTTTCATCCAGATCATACCACTCGATCCATTGTCTACAGCCAAGCGCTACGATATAACCGCATTTGCTCCAACCCCTCAGACAGAGACAAACACCTACAAGATCTCTATCATGCATTCCTACAACTACAATACCCACCTGCTGAAGTGAAGAAACAGATTGACAGAGCCAGAAGAGTACCCAGAAGTCACCTACTACAGGACAGGCCCAACAAAGAAAACAACAGAACGCCACTAGCCATCACCTTCAGCCCCCAACTAAAACCTTTCCAACGCATCATCAAGGATCTACAACCTATCCTGAAGGACGAGCCATCACTCTCACAGATCTTGGGAGACAAACCAGTCCTTGCTTACAGACAGCCCCCCAATCTGAAGCAAATACTCACCAGCAACCACACACCACCCAACAGAACCACTAACCCAGGAACCTATCCTTGCAACAAAGCCCGTTGCCAACTCTGTCCACATATCTATTCAGGGGATACCATCATAGGGCCTAATCACATCAGCCACACTATCAGAGGCTCGTTCACCTGCGCATCTACCAATGTGATATATGCCATCATGTGCCAGCAATGCCCCTCTGCCATGTACATTGGCCAAACTGGACAGTCTCTACGTAAAAGAATGAATGGACACAAATCAGACGTCAAGAATTATAACATTCAAAAACCAGTTGGAGAACACTTCAATCTCTCTGGTCACTCGATCACAGACCTAAGAGTGACTATACTTCAACAAAAAAGCTTCAAAAACAGACTCCAATGAGAGACTGCTGAATTGGAATTAATTTGCAAACTGGATACAATTAACTTAGGCTTGAATAGAGACTGGGAATGGATGAGTCATTACACAAAGTAAAACTATTTCCCCATGGTATTTCTCCCTCCCACCCCACCCCCCACTGTTCCTTTGATATTCTTGTTAACTGCTGGAATTAGCCTACCTTGCTTGTCACCATGAAAGGTTTTCCTCCTTTCCCCCCCCTGCTGCTGGTGATGGCTTATCTTAAGTGATCACTCTCCTTACAGTGTGTATAATAAACCCATTGTTTCATGTTCTCTGTGTGTGTGTATATAAATCTCTCCTCTGTTTTTACCACCAAATGCATCCGATGAAGTGAGCTGTAGCTCACGAAAGCTTATGCTCTAATAAATTTGTTAGTCTCTAAGGTGCCACAAGTACTCCTTTTCTTTTTGAAATTTCCATGTAATCATTAATTTCCTACGCTTTCTGTTTACTTTGCAATAATTTTTAGAAAATTAATTCCTGATCCTGCAGCTTTTACTCACAACAGTATGGATGACTAGGGTCTTAATTTGTTCTAATCTAACCATTTGTGTTTCAAACTGTGGATCAAATTCTGGCAAGCGCAGGGAAAGCCCACTTCTCTCTTCCCTTTCTCCCTAAAATGTACACACCTGTACACAGCAAAAGAACTGAGGGATATATGAAATAAAATATATACCGGTAAATTGCTAGAATTTACAACACATGGCAACATTTTAAAATCTTGTATCTGGAAGCACATGGTATTAATTTAACAGGTGAATCTAATTATCCAACTTTTCCCAGTGTTTTGAAAGTAGAAGAAGACACAAAAGGAAGGAAAGCTGCAGTTAAGACACACATAGTGTGTGTGTTTCAGTACAAATAAATATGTTACATTCAATCTCCTATAAACCTCCTTGGGTGGGTGCATAACAGAAATGAAGGTATTTAGGAATAGACACAATCTATATTATGCATGCATAACTCTCATTAAAGATAATGGGAGTCACATTTGCACCTTCAATGGTGGGTAGATAGTATGTTATAATATATTGGTTCATAAAGTATACTTGCAAATATTTTGTTCTGAATTTCAAAGTTTTACTCATCTTCTTAGACTCTGTAAATGAGATGAACTATGAAATAACATAATCTGAAATCATATCTGAACATGAATAATCCATGTGAAGAGCAGTGGTGTTCTCAGTATCTTGAAAGTTCATTGGTATCAGGCAAGTAAAAACTTGTTTCATTATGCATCTTGGCACTGCTATCTCCAAAAGAGCTCACTACCAACAAAAAAATACAAAATGATTTGAAGTGGATGTTTTAAACCTTGTGAGAAATACAAAATAAACAAATATAAAACTGTAAAAGGAGGATTTATAAACTATGCTACCTTTATGCCATTGGTATCATAGCTGAAAAGCTGCAATAATTGATATGCCATCTAGTAATTACAGAGGATTATTGTTCTTTATAGCTTGGCATTTAGGGGGAAAACTACTTAGAATGACAAACACTGCATCACACAGTATATATGCTTCACAGAGCACAGAGACACGTATTGTGTTGTGAAGACGTTGCACCATAATCAGTGGAAGGAATAATATAATATGCTAAACTGCTGCATTTCCCACATTTTAGAAAGAAGTGTTTGAGCAGTAGAAGTTGTTGGCATTATTTGCAGATTTTTTTAAGGAACTGTTTTCATATCCTCAAGTGAGATTTAAAAAAAAGATAAAAAACAAAAAGAAGAAAGGCCAGAAAGATTATGATCCATTTAATGGAAATGAAGAAGAAAGCAAGTAGTACCCATGCTGCCAAACTACAAGTACAGTCTCCTGCTCCAGTGCATTGCAGCAAGAGTCAGTACAAGCGAAGTCAGCTACCAAGCATAATACTGAAAGCTGTGTATCTGGCAGAGATGGTGTGTCAAACACAATACTAGGAGGGGCTGGCTCAGCTGCAGTATATGCCCAGTTATGACAAAGCAACTTCAAATACCATTAGTATATCCCGAACAGGACTGAGTCTGTCCCTTCGACACCAGAGTAGGTTCCTATAAATCTGTAATAGAAGAGCAGCAGCTAAAACTAATAAATCACTCTGACATTGGCAAAGGAACAGTAAAAGCAGCACCTCAAGTATCTCCTATATTTATTTCTACCACACAAAACTTTATTAGATTAAAGCTTTAGTTGCTCCATTAATTTTCTATTAATGTAAAGAAGTCACCAGTGAAAGAAGGGTTAACCTAGACATTAACCTCAGTGCACTTGCCTTCCCCCCCAAACATTATAATATTCCCATGCACGCATTCAATTCTTTACTATCTCAGTGTGATCTCTAGCCTGAAACTTTCTTATGTACAAATATGTTCTAGAAAAACATGTAGTGGAGTCTATAATATCTTAATCTTGCTAAGGTTGGAATTAAGGTTATGGGTTAGTGTGACTCTGAAGAATTGGGACATCTTAAGTCTCCAGAGTAGGAGTCCCTTCTAACAGACCTACTAAGATCCTAGCAAGACAAGGTGGGTGAAGTAATATCTTTTCTTGGACCAATTTCTGTTGGTGAGCGAGACAAGCTATTGAGCCACACAGAGCTCTTCTTATGATCTGATTCATTCTTCAGACCTGCAGACCTCTGTGTGTGGCTTGAAAGCTTGTCTCTCTCACCAAAAAAAGTTGGTCCAAGAAAAGATATTACCTTACCAACCTTGTCTTTCTAATATTCTGGGACTGAGATGGCTGCAACTACACTGCATACTGCTATGATCTATAAGTCTGGACTCCCCTTTGGAGAAGGTTCACCAGAGTGAGAAACTGCCTCTGTGGTGAAACTGCTAGATCTGCTCCTGGGGTACCTTTTGTTACACCTCTCCCATTCTACTTGCTTTTTTCCACCATCCCCTAGCCCCTAAGAACAGGGGACAGTGTGGCGGTAGAAAGATAGAAAATTGCTCTAAAAGTGGCCTGAGGAACAGAGCTAGCAGCTCGGTTGTGGAAGCAGCTTCTCTTTCTGGCAAATCTCCTGTAGCTCACAAGTGGAGAGCCTGGTTCCAGTCAAAATGGGAATCCCACTGGCGATGTGTAGAACATTTCAGAGGAGCTGGTGGGAACAGGACATAGGTGTGGGGGCACCATGGATGATGGAGCACAGAAGCATCTAGGAAGCAAGGTTGACAAGGGCAGTAGCCAGGAACCAGGGAGGAAGATGGGGCAGGAAGACTAGATGTTTGTGGATATGCCTGTCCTTAAATATCAAAACATGGTATCAGTTCAATGTTCTTGCAGTTTTCTGGTGTAAACGTCACCCTTAAACAGTTCCCCAACACTCAGGGTGACTGTCGGGGCCATTTATCTGTGCCAAAGTTCACCAGCCTCAAGCCTTATGCTAACTGCTTAAGCCAGTGGTTCCCAAACATGTTTCGCTGCTTGTTCCCGGTTTGTTTACCTGCTGTGTCCGCAGGTTCGGCCGATCGCGGCTCCCAGTGGCCGCGGTTCACTGCTCCAAGCCAATGGGAGTTGCTGGAAGTGGCGCAGGCCGAGGGACGTACTGGCCGCTGCTTTCAGCAGCTCCCATTGGCCTGGAGCAGCGAATCGTGGACACTGGGCACCGCGATCAGCTGAACCTGTGGATGCAGCAGGTAAACAAACCAGCCTGGCTCGCCAAGGGCTTTCCCTGCACAAGTGGTGGAACAAGTGTGGGAATCTCTGGCTTAAGCCAATGTCTTACAGGTTACAGACCTGAAGGCTCATTGCTTTACTATTTTAACTTATGCCTATGCCTTACCTAGCAAATACCTATAGGCTACAATGCACATAAAGTCTGATATGCTGTTTGACAGGTGCATGAAGCCATGTGAAGCAGGAGTCTGAGGTATGCCCTTGCAGAAATCTCTGGGTGAGCCTGCAGATGGTTAATGACATCCACTATGGTATGGAACCTCTTCTGTGGTAGATAAGGTCTTGCTGACCCTGAATCTAACATAGCTCCTATGATTTATCTAGGATCAGCCAGTTGTCAAGGTGTGGGTATTCCTGAATGCCCTGTCTTCTTAAGTGAGCTGCAATGACCACTAGGCACTTGCTTAATAGTCTCAATGCCATGGAAAGACAAAAGGGTAGAATCGTGTGTTGGTAGTGAGCCCCCCGCTGCCCAATTCTGAATCCAAGCTATTTTCTTGTGTGTGGTATTTATGGACAGAGAGAAATAAGGGTCATGGAGGTCAAGAACCATGAACCAATCTTAAGAATCTAATGAGGTAATAATTGAGGCCAGGATTACCACCCTGAACTTGAAACAGATTAATCTGTTGCAGTGTCTCAAATCCTTTGGGATTAACAAATAATGGTAGTAGAACTCCTTGCCTCTGAATTCCAGGGGTACCTCTTCCACTGTTCCGAATTGCAGAAGGGAATCTATCTCCAGTTTTAAAAGTATATCAGAAGAGAGGGGGACCCTGAAAAAGAATGGGAAATAGGGTGTAAGGCACTCACCTGTAAACTGGATAGGACACCTCCTGTTTATAATTTCCAGTTCCCCTGGTCAGAAGTGATTCATGTCCAGGCCTTCTGAAAATTAAAAAAGAGAACACCACATAGGGGCATGAGAAAAAGGGTATAAATCCTGAGATAACTCTGATTACTTTTTGATGATGGTATCAAACCTGCTGCTGTGAGGTAGGTGCAGAGTGTGCTGCAGAGAAGGAAGAAGCAGATGGACTGTCCTATGATGGACTCTCTACTGCTTCCTCAGTGGGTCTCATGTTTTCTTTGGTTATTGCAATAAGAAGTAGAGTGCTTCTGTCTGGTGAAGCTTTGGGAACTGGCCTGATATATGAGCAGAAAGTGACTGTTGAATACTTTAAAGAATGAAGGGTTTAATTGGTTCAAGGCTAAAATAGTTCATAATCTTTGAATGGGGGTCATTTGAACCTCCTTGGGTATTTCAGAAGTTTGGAGCCATGCAGCACTGCACATCACAGTGCAAGTGACCACTGAACATGCTGCTGTATTAGCGGTGTCTAGAACAGCCAGCAGAGGTGTTCAGGCTATTAATTACTCTTCACACACAAGGAATTTTAGCTCCTCCCTGTGTTCTTGTGGAAGCATCTGTATGAATTGAGACACCTTATCTAACTTCAGATAGTCATATTTTGACAGACATGCCTGAATATTAGAAATGCACATCTGAAGACTAGCAGGGGAGCAAACAAGCCAAGTTTTTTAATCTGACAAACAAGCCAAGTTTTTTAATGTCCTTCTCCCTTGGTGTCAGCTGTTTTGATCTTTCATGAACTCCAGCCACCACCACTGAGCCCAGGATTAGATGGGTGTCAAAATATTCAACTCTCTTAGAGGGAACTTGATAATGTCCATTGCCTTTTTTGAGTGACTCAGATGGTGGGGTCTGCCACAGATCCCTATCCAGTTCCAACAACCCTTTGTTGGAGACATGGTGAGCCTACCAGGCATGGAGGAGTGCAGAATATCCAGTAATTTGTGGGATTTTTCTTGCACCACCTCCATCAGAATCTCCAAAGTGCCTGCCATGTATTGCAAGAGGTCTTGGAAGACTCTACAATACTCCTGCTGGCTATAAGTAGAAGGGATGAATGCCTCACTAGGGAGAAGGCAGATATTGCTGTTGGAATCAATTGATTTTTTCTGTCTTTTGCTGGTGTTCTTCCTCTTTGTCTTGCTTCTGTGGGGGAAGAATGTGAGTCTGTACCTACTGATGCTCTTGATTAGACCTACAATGTAAATAAAGGGAGGGAGATCTAACTCAGGGGGTGGGAGGCAGGGAAGGAATGTTTTCTATTTGGTTGTAAACCCCAGGGAGCCCAATATGGCCAAAACTGTATGCTGCTGTAAGAGTAAGAGACTGGGACCAGGGGCATGGAAACCAGGATGAATGTTCTCTATGAGATCCCTGAGGTCTGTGTAAGAGCAATCCTGGATTCTTTATCAGACCAACGGAGCTCATAAGAGGAAGAGTGAGGTGTAAAGATACCTCACTGCTATGTTCAAAAAGGGAAGAATATAACTGATATATTTCCTTCTATGGAAGAGCTACCTTGTCTGTTGTCCTAGGGTACTCTTGAATCCCCACCATCAGGAGGGCAAGTATCTGCACCATGGAGGTCATTGTCATAGTCATGGACACTGAGGTTATTGTACTGAGTACATTGGAACAAGGAGTTAGTACTGAGGGAAGTGCAGTCTGGCAAATGACAGGAGGTACCTTGAATACTCAGTGACCAGCCAATGCTAATATTACTCTCCCAGACCTCGGACAATTTTAAAACTGGAGTTTTATTAAACTTAGTGTTAAAACAATACAGCTGCCCCAAGCTTCACGGCCATTCAGCCCTTTTAAAGCACACATAATTCTGCTGTTGAAATCAGAACTTTCCCATTTGTCCCCCCGTAGCAGACTTTCTACCCTTAAAGGAACAGGACACAAGGAAATCTAGTCCTGACATACCCTTATGAGTGCTACACTGAGGTGTAAAAAAGAGCTGATCTGGGTCATGAGCTTCCTTGTGGCTGAAGGGCATGAGTTGACACAGAGACATGGTGGGTCTTTTGTCTCATTCTACTAGGCATCGGAGAAGGTGACCCATGTCTACACTCACCCTAGAATGATAGTCTACAAAAGGAATAGGAGTGAGTAAGTGAAGAAGATCTTGACTGCTCTGCTGGACTCCATAGTCAAGGAGTTTAATCTCTTTAATGAATAACAAGCCCTGGATCCCAATGTAAACTTGTGACTCACAGGAGCACTAGCTGATTGTGGTTGTTCTGGCTCAACAGAATCTTTCCCGTCAAGCTCTGAAGAGGCCCTCATTGAGCATTCCAGTAGAAAAAGCTTGAGGCAGGCCTCCCTTAATTTCTGTGTCCTCTTGAAAGAGCGATAGAGCATTTGTCAGGGGTGTTTCCTTCACTCAGGCAAAAGAGACACCGAGGGGGCTCATCTTTGGGTGAGACAGCAAACTCTCAAGAGGGGCAAGTTTTAAATTCCAGGGATATTGTTTCAGCAATAGATGCTACAATCCCAGTACCAGGACTTATAGGGTCCCCTGATCTGTAATAAAATGGTTGTTCTGTTTTGTTTTGTTGCCAGTGGGTGTTTAAAAAAGCTAGTAACTATACTAAGTAAACTAACTATTTCTAACTAGCCTAACAAGAGATCACACAGTAAGCAGAGAAGAGGCCAGACACTGGAGGAGTTCTGTCTCATTGCCACAGGCAGTAAGAAGGAACTGAGGGATGGTTCAGCTTTATGTACTCAAGTAAGGGGGCAGTGAGGGTATCCAGGGCACAGGTACAGCTCCAACAGTCATTGCTAGCCCAAAAGAATCTGATCTCAAGAGCCTGGGGTGCGTGTGTAACAGAAGTGGAATCCCTGTGAACACTCGAAGAAGAACTAGACTTTATTTCCTGGCCCCAGTCATGTGATCTGGGTCAGATGATAAAGGTCAATAGTGGACACATGTCAAGGGTTGGTGTTGTCTGATTCTGCTGGTTATTGTTACCACTGGAAATGTACGTCTTAAATTGATGACCAAAAACTGGACCATATTAATAAGAGAGAAGATGATCTGCAAGGCATTAGACAGTATTTTGATTCACTTTTGACCCATATTGTCCTCATTTACAGGAGACCTGAATGTTGTGGAACTGGAGACTGAAGTCATGATTAGGCCAATGAAATCATGTGCTGCATAGAACATCAACTGACTTACCCAGGCTAGAAGGATGGATGTGATTTTTTAGAACAAGACAAGGATTTGGAACCTGAAAATGCTGCACTTCCTGGTATCAGGAAATGATGAAGATCTTGGGGGGAGGGGAAGCATAATCTTATGATATTTACATATGCATTTTTCAGATTTGGATAACATTATGAATATTTACCTAAGCCTATCTAACCCTCCAACCCTTTTGTAGCTTTTTTTTTGTCTTTAGTACATACATGTCTCACAGAATATTCAAAATGATACAGGAATGTTCTGAGCTGCTGGCAAACTACTTATATTGAAACTTAATAGGGCAAAAATATATAACTGCTGAAATTAACTCAAATAACATAACATCATGAGGGGGAGAGAGAGAGTATTAAAGAGATAATTTTAAAAACTGAGTACCACAAATGAAATTTCCATGTTTTCATCAGGTATTTCTGGCCATGGTTTTTTTGCATTTATATATAAATACTACCATTTCAGATTCTGGTATTACAGAAGAGAGAAACCATAGAAGCTTTTGTAGGGAGACTACTCCCTATCATGAATAATTTTCAGTTGCAAGAACACTTGAGTCACATTAGGATTTCGCTTGGATGCAGGCTGTCTGGCATATGGGAGGGGACTGTAGGAGATGCACTGTTGCAAAGGAAAGGGAGTGGTTCAGCACCTGTTTCTTTTTTGCCAAGTAAAACATTTAATGTGGTTTAATCTAATTAATTAATGAGTGTGGTTATAACTACAGCATACGTATGGAACAAGTTTAACTTTCATCTTTGAATGATAATAGCATTAATAACAGCTCACTGGAGCTATAATTAATATAGCCAAAACATATTACACAGGAAGATTATTCTCTCACTCTCTTGGTAGGGGATGGAAGGGCTGCAGAGATGGCATTCTTAGTTCCCAGTGAAGGGAGGCATCAAATCTTATGTCACTTAAAAGAAACACATGGGTCCTTCTCCCACTGAATAGGAGGGCAAAATTCTCATTGACTTTAAAGAGAATACTAATTAACTTCAATGAGAGGACTGGTCCCCTGCCAACTCGTAAGGGTAGCTCTACATTGCAGATGGGAGTGAGTCTCACAGCCTGGGTAGTCAGACTCACACTAGTGGACTCCAGCTAGCACATTGCAGTGTGGCCATTCCCGCTCGGGCTCTCGAGCCTTGGGGGCCAGGTGAGCTTGAGAGACCAAGCTGCAAGATCTAGAGTGCTAGCTTGAACCTGCTAACATGAGTCCTATCTACCCAGTCTTGTAGTCTTGCTCCCAGCTGCAGTGCAGAGCTACTCTAAGGGAGCATAGTTCAGCACTCCTGGATTAAGAACTCAGGCATATAGATACAAGGCCTCTACACAGAGGAGGAGGGTTATCTAATGGAGAATTCTTATAGGGATAAACTCTTTGCCAAAATATTTTAACCTTAAAAATCATCTTATTCTTATATCAGTTTCCTATAAATGTCAGCTTTAATTAAATTAAAATACTGGAAACATTCAGTACCACCCAGGATAGGATTCTTGGAGATACATCCTACAGACCAAGTAAAAAACTCACACAAGGAAGTAAAGGGGCTGTCCCACCTCAGGAGGAGCTCTGGGAAGGATCTGTGTTTTAGAAGGTTAATCCCTGCCCTCTGCCCCCACATTCATGAGTGTTATAGGAAACCCACAAAGAGCCATTATGCACACTTGATCTTGCCTCCCCGCTGCTTCTCTCTGTCTGCTTTGGAGTGACTTGCATCCTGGAAACCTTAGAAAGGAGTATTCCCTGCACTCCTTGATTGTCCTGACCCTTGTATGTGGGGTGGGAAACAGAAGGAGTAGGCTCTTTGCACCCTTTCTCTGTGCAAATGTGTCAGAACCAGACAGAATTTGGCTCTAAGTTACGAAGAGATCCTTCACAATGTAAATAAGTGAACCACTGTTTCCCAGCACAGTCATACATTCTCTCCACCTAACCTTATGCATGATGCATGATGTCATCCTTTACCTATGCCATTCATCCAAGTGAGGTGCTAACTTCAAAGTCGAACTCCTCTTTCAAAAACTTTACCACTGTTCCTAACACTGAAGCAGGGTTGGCAACACTCATACACAGCCTGCTAGCTGCTGACACCATTGACACAAAGGTATAGGTTTAATTTTCAGATAGGTGAAAATGGTGTCCATAGACATAGCCCTGTCAGGACTCCTGATGCTGTTAACATTGGTTCAGCTGAACTTTTAGCAATATTGGGAAGATTTTCAAAAATTATCCCTGGACTAGCTAAGGCCTATTTAGTGTTATTTAAATATTATTTAATAGGAAATGTGAGGAAGATACTTATCTGGAATTGAAGTACGATTTTTTTATAAAGTCCTTATATACTATCATATTTTTTACCCAGAATGGAAGGTGAGTCTTGGGGAGAAAATAGTTGAAGAATTGTGGCATTTCAAATAGACTAAATAAGTTACGGGTTTAAAAAAATCTTTCATTCATTTTATTCATCTAACAAACTTTTTGTATTTTCAGTTAGCATAAGTGAAAACTGTATAAAAAGTTTGGGGGACATTTATTCTTATCAATGCTTTATTCTTTTATTATTAAATCTTATAAATGGACTTCAGTTGCAAAAGAAAACAAAACAAAACAAGTCATTATGAAGGCACAGGCAGATATGAAATGGAGGGAGAGCGTAGCCAAATAGCTAACTGGTTAGCACGGGTGGGACCTACACATTAAAAAAGCAGCAGTGTGAATAAGGGTCAGACCCTGAAGTTTTAAGTCAACCCTTATAGGCAAAATACTCACAGAAGAACTGCAAGATTGGGCCCATAGAACAAGAAAGAAAGAAAAAAACATTGAGATTACTTTCTAAAACAATCTGAGGGTATTATCACTTAGGCAATACATACAGATGTATTCAAATGAGTTGCAGTTTACCTTTATTATGGTGAAATGTAATAGGGACGTAGGTTTTATATAGCATCTTTCCTCTTGAAAGATCACAGTACACTTTACAATCATATCCAACTGCTATACAAACTATACAAGGAGATGACTTCATCCGCCTCTGAAAGGGAGCAATCTATGCAGTGAAGTATAGAATTGTTTAACGAGTTATACCAGAGGTGGGCAAACTACAGCCTGTGGGCCACATCTGGCCCGCGGGACCATCCTGCCCAGCCCCTGAGCTCCTGGCCCGGGAGGCTCCCCCGAATCCCTGCAGCCTCACCTCATCACACTGCCGGCGCAACGCTCTGGGCGGCGGGGAGGGTGAGCTCCTGGGGCAGAGCAGCTGCAGAGCCCGGCCTGACTCGGTGCTCTGTGCTGCACGGCTGCTTCTCCTGGTGCAGCCACACTGCCAGCCACCAGTGCTCCAGGCAGCGCGGTAAGGGAGCAGGGAGCGGGAGTGGGTGGGTTGGATAGAGGGTAGGGGAGTTCACGGGGTGGTCAGAGGCATGGATAGGGGTCGGGATGGTCAGAGGGCAGGGAACAGGGGGGTTGAATGGGGGCAGGGGTCCTGGGGGGTCAGTCAGCAAGGAGGGGGGTTGGATGGGGTGGTAGGGGGCAGTTAGGGGTGAGGGGTCTGGGGGTGGTCATAGAATCATAGAATCATAGAATCATAGAATATCAGGGTTGGAAGGGACCCCAGAAGGTCATCTAGTCCAACCCCCTGCTCAAAGCAGGACCAAGTCCCAGTTAAATCATCCTAGCCAGGGCTTTGTCAAGCCTGACCTTAAAAACCTCTAAGGAAGGAGATTCTACCACCTCCCTAGGTAACGCATTCCAGTGTTTCACCACCCTCTTAGTGAAAAAGTTTTTCCTAATATCCAATCTAAACCTCCCCCATTGCAACTTGAGACCATTACTCCTCGTTCTGTCATCTGCTACCATTGAGAACAGTCTAGAGCCATCCTCTTTGAAACCCCCTTTCAGGTAGTTGAAAGCAGCTATCAAATCCCCCCTCATTCTTCTCTTCTGCAGACTAAACAATCCCAGCTCCCTCAGCCTCTCCTCATAAGTCATGTGCTCTAGACCCCTAATCATTTTTGTTGCCCTTCGCTGTACTCTTTCCAATTTATCCACATCCTTCTTGTAGTGTGGGGCCCAAAACTGGACACAGTACTCCAGATGAGGCCTCACCAGTGTCGAATAGAGGGGAACGATCACGTCCCTCGATCTGCTCGCTATGCCCCTACTTATACATCCCAAAATGCCATTGGCCTTCTTGGCAACAAGGGCACACTGCTGACTCATATCCAGCTTCTCGTCCACTGTCACCCCTAGGTCCTTTTCCGCAGAACTGCTGCCGAGCCATTCGGTCCCTAGTCTGTAGCGGTGCATTGGATTCTTCCATCCTAAGTGCAGGACCCTGCACTTATCCTTATTGAACCTCATTAGATTTCTTTTGGCCCAATCTTCCAATTTGTCTAGGTCCTTCTGTATCCTATCCCTCCCCTCCAGCGTATCTACCACTCCTCCCAGTTTAGTATCATCCGCAAATTTGCTGAGAGTGCAATCCACACCATCCTCCAGATCATTTATGAAGATATTGAACAAAATTGGTCAGGGGACAGAGAGCGAGGGTGGTGGTGGACGGGGCAGCAGTCCCCGGGGGCCATCAGGGAATGGGGGGGGTTGGATGGGGCAGGACTTGGATGGGGCCATCAGGGGGCGAGAAGCAGGGGGAGTCAGATAGGGGGCCGGGCCAGGCCTGGCTGTTTGGGGAGGCACAGCCTCCCATAACCAACCCTCCATACAATTTCAGAAACCCGATGAAGCCCTCAAAAGTTTGCCTGCCCCTGCATTACACTATCAAACAGTTTAGGAGAGGAAATTAGGAATACCTTATTCAACATAAAACTGCAGATAGAATGTAATTATCTGCATTGGACTAGGCCTGGATACTGAGGGCAGATCTTCCGGTGTGATCAGAATGCACAGCATTCAAGCACAGGAAGCTCAAAGCCCTCTTTTATATTTCCTTGATTCTGGTGCTAATCCTATGCATTTCTCACTTAGGTCATGCTGTGATAGCCAACAAGGGCCAAAAAGATAGCCGCGGATTTGGGAGTTTTAGGGGCATTGTGACTGTGCTCTTTTTCTCCTGCCATGTTGTTTTTTCCCCAGTTATGTTAAGAGTTGGGTACATATGTGACATAAGAGCCCCTGTATTGACTCTATGCCACTGGAGAATCACCTTTACACTAAGCTCATCCTCTTTGGGCCAATCTGGATGGCTTTATGGCCAAACTATGCTGGTATGCAGCCAATGGAGGATCTGGCCAGCGGGGAGGATGGGGTTAACACTCCTAACCCTGTAAAAATTGCCATTGATCTTTAATCTTAAAATGAGTACCAGCAGCTTTCATCAAAATCAAGGGCTGTTACAGGTGCCTGAAGTTAGGTTTCTAATTTGATGCATCTAAGTGTGGAAAATTTAACCATGGTACTTAAATGTATTTCCCAAGAGCTTTTTGGTCTACCATATATGTACACTTTACTTTTGCATTTATCACACCCTTTTACAAAAGGGCCACAGTTCATTTTCAGTGTAGTAGTAAAATAATTGATTAATGCCTTGCAGCACACAACAGTCATGTAAAAGGAGCCAAGGTGGGTAAGGTGAAATTAGTAAGAAAGGAGCAAAGCAACAATGTTGTCTTTGACCCAGAATCATCAACACTGTAATCAAGTACAATGCCAAGGATTTGAATTATTAATTGTAGAAACTGATTATTTCCTTCTTTTACCACAAAAAGAAAATAGAAGCACATGTTACATGTCTAGTTTCAGAGTAGCAGCCGTGTTAGTCTGTATTCGCAAAAAGAAAAGGAGTACTTGTGGCACCTTAGAGACTAACAAATTTATTAGAGCATAAGCTTTCGTGAGCTACAGCTCACTTCATCGGATGTTACATGTCTAGTTGCTCTACTTCTGGTGGATAAATGTTTCACCGTGTTTCATTTATCTGGGCCATATCCACACTGCCTTATTATTCAATACAGGTTCTATGAATAGCTCTGTATGTGAAACCTCCAAGTATCTGTTTTCATTCACAGGAAAAACATCTGCACTGTTTACAACACCTTGCAAGAGAGGACACTAAATCGGGGGAACTGTGAGAAAGTTCTTATTTATCCATCAAGAGAGTAGATTATTAATTCTGTACCCCTCTTATTATCATTATAACACTGCAAGTGTAACCTCTGTCTTCAATTTTTTTAAATTAAAACTCTGTTAAGGCTAGCCACTTTTTTCATGTGCTGACTAATTTATAAGTGGCTCTAGAAGGCAAAGACCCATATTCTTCCTCACATACACTCTCAGTAGATATCAGTCATAATAATAAATAAACCAATCCAAAGAAAGATAGAGCTACAGAACTGGGCTCTAATTTCAATGGTAGTTCTCTTTTTGGGATCAGGACATACTGAGACAAGACATTGTGATAGCACATATTTCAGCATGTGGCCTTTTTGCTCTACTGCATTCCTAGGTCGTTTTCACTGTCACTGCATTCCAGGACATTCTCTGTTTCTAAATGTATGACCTTGCATTTGGTTGTATTAAAACACATCTTGTTCAGTGAGCTCATCCAGGCCAATCTGTGTAGATGACTTGTCTCAAGCATTATTTATGACTCCATTCATTTGTGCGTTATCTGTAAATTTTACCAGCAATGATTTTATATTTTTCATAGATACAAATTTTGAGCATTGGAACAAGAACAAATTCCTGCAGAACCCCAATATCAACTATCAACACTCCCACTGGTTGATAGTTCTTGACTTTTTAAGATCTATCAGTTAACTGGTTTTTGATCCATGTAACATGGCTACATTGATTTTATTTAGTGCATTTTTAAAAATCAGAATGTCACAAAGGACTAAGTAAAATATGTTATAGAAATCTATTATATTAGCACAGTTACCTTATTTACCAAACTTATGATCTCATTTAAAGATTGTTTGGCATGACCTATTGTCCATAAAAACATATTCATTGGCATTAATTATGCTACTACCCTTTAATTTTTTACTGCTTGCCTCCCATATCAGTATTTCTGTGATTTTGCCCGGGATCAATGTCAGGCTTACCAGCTCATAGTTACCTGGATCATTCATTTAAACATTTTTAAATACTGGCCTTACATTAGCTTTTCCCAAATTCTTTAGAACTTCCCCAGTGTTCTAAGTCTTGTTAAAAAAAATCTACATAAATGGTTCAGAGAGCTCCTCACCAAACCCTTTTTAATTTTGGGTGCACTAGTGGGTGCAAGTTATCCAGTTCCGCAAATTTAGAGACATTTAATTGTAATAGTTAAAGTACTAAGGCAATTTGAAAAATGGGACTTAGAGGCTTTGGAAAATTTTAGCCACAGTCAACAACATGAGCTGTGTCTTATTATGAGAGTTTGGAATAGATGCCCTAATGCAATGGTTCTCAGCCTGTGGCCCACTTGCGGCCCAATGAGCACTCAGCTGTGGCCCATGTGACATCCTCAGGACCATACTGGTAGTATATATATATTATGTGGCTGCAGCCCGCATAACACAGAGAGAGCTGCATATGTGGCCCACAATGGGAAATAGGTTGAGAACCGCTGCCCTAATGTCTAATTGTACAAATTCAGCATTTTGTTTTGAAAGAAGGTGAGATATAAAGAACTCATATTGTCCTTCTGTATGGTCATATTGTTCCCCCAAATTCATCACATTATGCATAGAATGCCTTAACAAGGGGGATCCATAAAGCTACAGCCTTTTATTCCTACATATTCCTTTCAGGACACAATTCTGCTATGACATCTACATTTTAAATGAAAGCTGTGATTCTCACATAATCACTTGACTCCAGGAGTTGGGGCTTTAAGAAAAACACCAAATATCATGAGAATTGTGATACAGTCATCAGAGTTGATGACACTAGTGTAGTTCACTGTTCAACGGAATCATATAGCAACTTTGAAATGTAGCTTGAGTGTTTGGCAAATCCATGGAGAGACAAGGTAGGTGAAGTTATATTTTTTATTGAATCAACTTCTGTCAGTGACAGGCTTTGTATAAGCTTGAAAGCTTGCCACTCTCACTAGCAGAAGTTGGGCCAGTAAAAGATATTGCCTCACCCACTTTGTGTCTATAATATCCTCTGACCAACATGGCTTCAATAACACAGCATACAGCAAATACATAGTCTTAGCCAGGCCATTATCTTCTTAGAGTTTTGTTGAATATCTCTGCTTATTTCTTATCACAAACATGATGAGTTTATTTGTTCTTTTGAAGGGCATTGATAAATTTTCAGATAGAAGTATCAGGATGTACTTGAATCTTGGACTGTTGACATGGGTAAAAGCATGAAGATAAGGACAGTAGGACTAATCCAAAACCCATATAAATCAAGATGTCTTTTCATTAAATTATAAGGGCTTTGGATCAAGTCCATTGTGGACATGTTCCAGTTCTTTCCTCCCTTTGAAGTTGAAACCACACCAGTCAAAGTCATAAATGATTTGTTTTTCATATGCTAGACTATGGATTGTTGCTTCAGCAATGAAGAGTACATTGCTAGTGTCTGGAACTTCCTATGGGTGATTCAAATTGCAGCTAGAAGATAGGAGTTAATTGATAGTGGTAGGTAATTGTATAATATCACTAAAGGATTTGAAATGTAGTTGCCAACAAATATCTGTCCACACCATGTTATTCAGTGTTTACATGAAGTCCTTTAGGGAGGTCATTTGTAAGTACTGTGCAGAGTATCATCAATATGCTGATCAGCGGTGCCAAGTTAGATATTTCTTGAGGGTGGCAAATTTTTCAGATCAGAATTTAAATACACAATAAAAAACAACATGATGGATTTTTTTAATTTATTTCTACACAGTAGTTCAAACTAGCTAGCTTACATACAATAATTTTATCAAACAAGTGGGCTACAAATGTCACTGAGAACTACATTTCTGTCCTTGTGCAAGCTTACACTTTTCTCTTCTTTTCTTTTCTTACACTGTATTGCATTGAAGAGTGTAAGATATTTTTCAACTGAGATTTCAGTAATTCACATATAGATGGGACACACAAGCATACATAGCGGTGCTTTGAGTACTATTAACTTTTAAGAATTTTGGAGCTAAAAAACACACAAAGTTAGAAATCCAGGGAAGGAGTCGTCCCTGCCTTTCCGCCCCCCCCCATGAATCCTTATACCCACCCTTTCCCAGGAGTCTCAGCCTTTGAGGGATCCCCATTACTGTCTCCTCCCAGGAGGCCATGCCTCTCCCCACCTGCTCTTTACCCCTCCCTTCTAGCTCAAGGCTTCTTTGGGGAAGGGATTTTAGGCCAGCCCTGCTCCCTCCCAACACCCATCCCAGGAAGCAGTTGCCATCATAGCCTGGAATGGGCAGGAGTACATAGACTGGGCATCTCTGCTTCAGCAACAGTGGCAGCACAGGTTCCCCGCACCCCAGTCCCCTGAGCCACAGCTCCCTGCCTCCCCCACCCCACTCCTTACCCCTCCTTGCTGGGTCTAGGCTTCCCACAACACCAAGAGTAGCTGTTTTGGGTTCCTGGCAGGATAGTGGGACCCGCACGCCAGCCGCAATCCCTACAAGGAACCCCTGCCTCCCCTTGCCCTGCTCTTTACTATTTCTCCCTACTGGCTCACTGGCAGCTTCCAGGCAGTCCCCAGTGGCAAGAGGAACTACCATGGGTTCCTGGCAGGTTGAGGACCCAGGTGCTAGCCATGCTCCCAACACATGAGATGCATGGTAGGTACCCTGCACAGCCATGCATATGCACAGCTTAGCAAGTGCTATGACCAGGCCCTCTTAATTGGCACTCTGATGTGGATGATATGGAGATATACTCTATATTTCTTGCCCGGGCAACCCTAGATGTTTGGTCTCTCTCCTGGAGGATCGCTTCAATGCATTACCAGCTGACTTAATCAGAACTGCCTTTTCTTCAGCCTTGGGAAAACAGAAGTCTTGATTCTGTGTATAGGCCATTTAAGTTCCTGATCCAAAGCACATTGAAGGCAATGGAAAGTTGCAAAGTGCTTTGGACTGCAAAGTGCCATTGATTGCAAAGAACTTTGGATCAGCCCACTGATGGAAAGGGCTTGGCTTCCTCTCATTTCCTTACAAGCTGAGGGATTCATTTGTAGACAGTGAATCAGTCTGAGAATCCTGTCAACACTTCTGACCATGCCCTACATATGAACAGCCATGTGTTGGACACTATGAAAGCCTGTGCACATTGCACAGCTGGGAAAAACACTATGTCCCTATTTATCCTGTAATTACTTCACAGTGATACCACAAACTCTTATGAACACATGAGGCTGGATTACTAGCATTCCTTCTTCCAAGGGTTTAGGACAGGGCTTCTTCATTGTTTACAGCTTATTCTTAATACCACAGCCCATTTCTGCACTGATCTGAGGAATCACGAGTTTTACACTGGTTCTATGTTCCTTATGCTGCATACCTAGAAGTGTGACAGATTACTTTTAAGTTCTTAATCAATTTTATATTCCAGCAGGATATCTTCAAGGCTGGGAGCGTGGTTGCTGCACTGCATTTGAGGAGGAGATATAATCTTTGATCAACTGGACCTCTTTGCCCTTTCTAAACAGGCTAATGCCAGTTTTTCCATGGTTTTCCCACACTTTCTAAAGGGTGGCCATAGCTAAGCAAGTTATTCCCAGTCTTCTTCCAGTGTCTTTGGAACAGGTTCCTTGGCTGGATATATATGATCTCAGATAATTAAATTCATCTACTGCCTCTACAGCGAGCATGGTTGACATGCTTCCCATTTGTATGTTCAGCTCATGTCTCTTCATTGTGATGTGCACTTGCATCCTCCCTTTGTTCTGCCATAATAGTTCTCATGAGTGAACGTACAAAAGGTGGCTTCCTGTTGCCTTCCCTCTGGTTTGCGGTTGTTGTTGGTTAAGTCATGATTTAACTCTTCCGTCCTTCAATGGCATTTGCTCCATCAAGGGTCCTACTACCCTCCTCATCTATTCAAAAGCAGTGGCACTTCTTGAGGTTTGCCAATTACAGTAGAACCTTAGAGTTACGAACACCTTGGAAATGGAGGTTGTTCGTAATTCTGAGATGTTTATAACTCTGAACAAATTATTTCAAAAGTATACAACTGAACATTGACTCAATACAGCTTTAAAACTTTACTATGCAGAAGAAAAATGCTGCTTTTGGCCATCTTAATTTAAATGAAACAAGCACAGAAACAGTTTCCTTACCTTGTCAAATCTTTTTTTTTAAATTTCCCTTTATATTTGTAGTAGTTTTTATTTAACACTGTACTGTACTGTATTTGCTTTTTTTGTCTCTGCTTCTGTCTGATTGCATATTTCTGGTTCCAAATGAGGTGTGAGGTCAGTTCAGAACTCTGGGGTTCGTAACTCTGAGGTTCTATTGTACTTAACTACTGCTCAGCACCTGGAGTTGGCTAGGTTCTACAGTCTACAGCCACTGCGTTAGCAGTTTCCAAACCTGACATGACTTTCCATGGTGGAAAAACCATGGCATCTTGAAATATATTAATGTGCTAACAGTGAAAAGCCTAATTTTTCCTATATGAATTTATGGATGTGAATTGTGGGAAATTAATGCCACTGATAAGAAGAAAATTGAAGCTTTTGAAATATGGTGCGGGTGAAGACTTTTATGTATCTCCTGGATGGAAAAAAAGACAAATGCCTATGTTAGAAATATTATTAGAGAAAAGCAGACTCTGATGTTGGAAATCAACAGATGTAAACTTCTGTACTTCAGTCATATTAGGTGTAGAGATGGAAATAATCTTGAGAAAGTTGTTATGAAAGGAATGGTGAATGGTCATCCTAGTACGGGATGACCAACAAGGAGATGGATGGATGGAAGGTCAGCTGCAGAGTGCTTCAAGTTAGTGAGGGATTGGGAAGGTTTCTGAAAATTCTTCTATAATGTCATCAATATTCAGACATGAATAAATGGATTTACTTACTTATAGAATGCCAGTATAAATATGAACCTTCAGTGTATGTGCAGCCTTTATTTCCCCATGCACACCCATTTAGGGACTGGTCACAATTTCCCTATTTAAAAAATTAACAATGTAATCACTCTTTAAAAATAACTTCACTTAGGCTTTTTTTCAGCTAACCAAAATATTTGCTGTTTTAGTTAAAATTGTTGCCTACGTTCAGACATAATTGTTTTGGATACTTTGAGTTTTCAGTGAGAAACCTCACCACTGGGTGAGGTTCAGCTTTCTCACCAAAGTGGCATGACCCAGCTTGCTGTGCTGAACTCATCATAAACTATACCCCTGAGTGCAACATTCTTACAGCTGGTGCACTACATCTTTACACCAGTGGGATATATTTGCATCCAGAATATACAGAAGTTTACAAGGTAACATAAGCACATCTAAATTTTAAAGGAATTAGATATTTAAAAAAGAAACATTTAGTTTTAGCATTTGTAGGCCACATTTACATTGGAAGCCACTGGTGGTGGCATGTAGGGTATGTGTAGCGACATGCTGCAGTGAAAAGCAGATTGCATTCACAATGTAGTATGTAGCTATATGGTTCCAGAAGTGAGGAGGCAGTGGGGCACTACATTGCTAAAAATAGCAGTGTACACAGGGGAGGCACTGCTTGGGTGTGTAAAGAGCCACGTAGGGTCCATAACTTTAGGGTTCAGACATGTCTTTACTCTCCTCACTTAAGCAGTATCTCACTGTTTACACTGCTATTTATACCTGCGCTGGGTGTGTGTGCAGTGTATGTACTCTATGTGCCACTGTAAGGCATGTGCAGTGTAGACATATGCTTAGTTTTAACAATAGTAGAGTTATGTGACCCACCATTATAACTTTGCACAATCCTATCAGATTCACCAGGGTCCATAACCCTTAGGTTCATTTGGAGTTTGGGGCTCTCATGCACCTGAAAATCTTTATGTGAACCTCAAGCAAAGTTATCAGAAAATCTTCAGTTTTATAACATAGTTTGCAAGTTTGTTTTTCCATTCCAGCTCCACAAAAAGTTTTGCGCACACCAGATCTAGGGCACATACACTTTGATTTGTTTTCTGTGGGAAAAGCCAGCAAACCTCCCTGAGCGGCTCCCAGCCCTGCAACTGCTGAGGCCCAACTGAATTAGGAGTGGGATTGCTGAATCTGCTTTATGGGGTTGCTGAATAATGCTTATGTGATACTTTAAACCTGCCTGCTACCCAAATGTGGAATCCACAGGCTAGATCCTCCTGTCACTTATATTGGTGTAAAACAGGAGCTGCTCCACTGAACTCAATAGATTGGCACCTGTGTAAAACCAGTGTAAGTGAGAAGAGAATCAAGCCTTGTGACTCCATCTGAGGTTTGTTGGGCAGACCCTGAGGAAGATATTAAAATAAGTCTTTTCAGCAATGTCAGAAATAACTCTGATTTCCTTTTTTCTCTTCTATCTTGTATAGGAAAGAAACACCCTTTCCATTCTTATCATAAAGATGCCCTCCTCGTAGCTTTATAAGCACCCACCCTCCATCCTCAAGATGCCATTTTGATGTCAGAACCCTTCCAAAGAAGATGGACTGGATGGCTTTTCTTTAGTGACTGTTAATACCACTCCTTAACTGGCAGGAGATGTTAGCTATTGGATTAAGTAGGGCACTCCCTTCTCCCCAGGGGCTGAGCACTCAGTCATCCAAACACTCCCAGATGAGGGAACAATAGATCCTGAGTAGGCACAGAACAGCACAAACACAGAGCAAGCCCAGCCTACTCTTCTACTCTCCATTTTACCTTTCATCTTCACTTTAAATCTCTTTTCCAGTTTTCTATGGGAAATGCTATCCTTGCAAGGCCCACAAGCATATTTTGACTCACTATGTTCATAGATTCACAGATTTGAAGGACAGAAGGGACCAGTTTGACCATTTAGTCAAAAATATTCCTAGAGCATTTATTTTAGGAAAAACATGGAATCTTGATTTAAAAGTAATCAGTAATGGAGAATCCACATGATTGTTGGTAAGTTGTTCCAATGGCTAATTACTACTTTCACTGTTAAAAATGTATGCCTTATTTCCAGTTTGAATTTGTCTAACTTCAGATTCCAGGTATTGGAATGAGTTATACCTTTCTCTGCTAGATTGAAGAGCCCATTATTAAATAATCAAGTCAAACCTTAATCTTCTCTTTGTTAAGCTAAATAAATTGAGCTCCAGTCTATCACTATAAGGCATGTTTTCTAATCTTTTAATCATTCTTGTGGCTTTCGCCAAACCCTCAGCAATTTATCAGCGTCCTTCTTGAATTGTGGACACTAGAACTGGACACAGCATTCCAGCAGTAATCACACAAGTGCCAAATACAGAGGTAAAATACATTCCTCTATATTCCTACTCAAGAGCTTCCTGTTTATGCATTCCAGGATTTCATTAGCCCTTTCGACCACCCTGCTGCACTGGCAGGTCATGTTCCACTGATTATGCATGATTTTTCAGACTCACTGCTTTCCAGAACAAAGTTCCCCATTGTGTAAGTATGACGTACATTCTTTGTTCCTACATTTACATTTATCACTATTCAGACATATATTGTTTGCTTTATGCTCAGTTCATCAAACGATCCAGATTGCTCTGTATCAGTGACCTGTCCTCCTCATTAGTTAGCACTCCACCAATTCTTGTGTCATCTGCAAACTTTATTACTGATGGTTTTATGTTTTTTTCCCATAGTGTACCATCTATCTCTATGATGAGAGGCTTGATGGAATGGTGCTTCTCTAAATGCTGTAAACATGGCAGAAGACCTTCCTAAAGCCATTGGATGAAGCACATGGGAGGAGGACAGGAAAATGTGAGGAGCATACATGTGAAGATACTGCTAGATGTGAGTAAGCAATGTGAGGAGCATGAATTGACATCAACAATCAAATAAAGTTGATAATATTTAAACCTAGACCATCCCTAACTGTTGTTTGTCCAACCTGTTCTTAAAAGCCTCTGATTATGGGAATTCCACATCCTCCCTTAGAAACCTATCCCAGAGCTTAACTACCCTAATATTAGTTACATCTGATGCATCCGATGAAGTGAGCTGTAGCTCACAAAAGCTTATGCTCAAATAAATTTGTTAGCCTTTAAGGTGCCACAAGTACTCCTTTTCTTTTTATTACTTACAATTTTTTTCCTAATATCTAACCTAAATCTCCTTTGCTGCACATTAAGCTCATTATTTCAGAGGACATGGAGAACAACTGATCACATTCTTCTTTAAGAGCCCTTAATATATGTGAAAACTGCTATTAGGTCTTCCCTCAATCTTCTTTTCTCAAGATGGTCATGGTCATTTTTTAAACTTTTCCTTATAAGTTAGGTTTTCTAAACTTTTGATCATTATTGTTGCTTTCCCATGGACTCACTCCAATTTGTACACATCCTTCCTAAAGTGTGGTGCTCAGAATTGGACACAGTGCTCCAGATGAGGCCTCACCAGTGCCGAGTAGAGCAGGACAATTACCTCCTGTGTCTTACATACGACACTCCTATTAATACACCCCAGAATGATATTAGCTTTTTTTCCAGTTGGATCACATTGTTGATTTATCATGAATCTGTGATCCACTATAACCCCCAGATCCTTTTCAGCAGTACTAACACCTAGCCAGTTATTCCCCATTTTGTATTTGGGCATTTGATTCCTTTCTTCTGAAGTCTAGTTTCTCATCTCTATTGAATTTAATCTTGTTGATTTCAGATCAGTTCTCCAATCTGTCAAGGTCATTTTGACTTCTAATCCTATCCTCCAAAGTACTTGCAATTCCTCCCAGCTTGGAGTCATCCACAAAGCATGCTCTCAGTCCATTTCCCAAATCATTAATGAAAATATTAAATAGTACCGGATATAAGACTGACCCCTGCGGAAACTAGATACATTCATGGAGGATAGGTCCATCCATGGCTATTAGCCAGGATGAGCAGTGATGGTGTCCCTAGCCTCAGTTTGCCAGAAGCTGGGCATGAGTGACAGGGAATGAATCACTTGATGATTACCTGTTCTGTTCATTCCATCTGGGGCACCTGGCAATAGACCACAATCAGAAGACAGGATACTGGGCTAGATGGACCTTTGGTCTGACCCAGTATGGCCATTCTGTGATCTTATGACCTCACAGGATACATCCTCCCAGTTTGACAGCAAACCATCTGTGTGTGGTCTTTCAACCAATTGCACACCTATCTTATGGTAATTTCATCTAGACCACCTTTCCCTAGTTTCCCAAGTTTGCACATGAGACTCTCATGTGAAACTTTGTTAAAAGCCTTACTAAAATCAACATTAAAGTATTTGTCCAGATCCTTAGCTGGTATAAATTGGTCTAACCCCATTGTTTCATTTTCATAGCATTTGACTAAATTAACATTACAAACTCTACTAAGAATGCAAGTTTAAAAATATCTAATAACATTTTCAAATATTTATGAATTAATTTGACTGAGATGCTAGCAATAATTACTTCTCCTTTTATGGGTATTAGCAACTATGTTTCCATTTCTATTCTATACATCTGTCTCCATAGATTTTATTGAACTGACTTGAACGCTACTTTCAAATAAAAGCATACAACAATAAACTAAAATAGCCAGTTAGGCTACATACAGTACAATCAATGCCACAGTAATTTTTCCCTCTCAGTTCAAACAAGCTTAATTGAAAAGGGAAGATCTTCCATTTAACTGCATAATTTAGAAACTCCCCACTCCAGAGAGTTAAGAGAGGGAAGATGATGTAACATACCTGAGCTGTACCATATACTAGTACTAGCCGTGCTGCTTCACCTTTGTACTTCAGGAACCTCTAATTACAGACTTGTAAGTCACAAACTGTGCCAATATTGTAAAATGTTTTCCTAATGACAGGTTTCAGAGTAGCAGCCTTGTTAGTCTGTATTTGCAAAAAGAAAAGGAGTACTTGTGGCACCTTAGAGACTAACAAATTTATTTGAGCATAAGCTTTCGTGAGCTACAGCTCACTTCATCGGATGCATGTTTTCCTAATGTGTTCTTTAATGTTTCTCTTTGTTTTCCTGTTATGATAAAAAAAATAGTTTCAGGTAGCCAACTGCAGTCTATACAATAGATTGGCTATGTAGTCAAAGCTAACTTCCTTTGTATCTCTGATTGCCCTGTCATTAGTACATTGTCACAGCGGTCCCTCATGCTCAACTGGAAAGCCAGGATAAATGTGCCCTCCTCTAAATTCCATTCCTGATGCTGCTCCATTTAGTAATCCACCTGCTGTTGCTTTCAAAGCCATTTGGATAGCAACTTCCACCTGAGGAATGGCCAAATGAACCGACCCTCTGAGTCACATAGTTAAAGAGCTGTGTGCACCTGCCAGGGCTTAGGGCTTCAGCCTTGTGGCAGGGTCATGGGGGTTCTGTCCTGCGGGGAGGGATTTTTTTGGGGATACAGCCCCACAGGAGGCACCTGCCAGGGCTTGGGGCTTCTGCCCTGCAGGGAAGAGGGTTTCCTGGCAGGTGTGCCCCATGGGGCTAAAGTGCCAAGCCCTGGCAGGTGTCTACCACGGGGCTAAAGCCCCGAGCCTTGGCATGCAGCTCCTGTGGGGCTGAAGCCCCAAGACACCTATCCCCACTGGGCAGAAGCCCTTAGCTCCACCACCCGCTACAGGGCAGAAGCCCTGAGCTCTCCTGCCCAGTCTGGTAGGCGGCGATTGTGTGGCGGAGGAATACTGGGGGCTCTGCAAGCTGCACTTTAACTGTAAAAGAGCTGTAATTTGGCCAATGATGCATCTTGCATTACAATCAGAAGGTAATATTCTTATGCTTTATATAATGAACATTCAAATGTGTTATATCTGTACATAATTTGCTAAAGTTTAAGCACTATTTTAATGAGGCGTTCATTTTGGTGACTTTTTTTCAACATTGTGCAAAACCATAATAATGTAGAAACGATAAATATTTTTTAATATCATCCACTTTAAAACACTACAATAGAGTAGGAAATCAACATCCTGTTTTTTACAATTTTAAAATAACGTTAGTGAAAAGAGAGATACATGAAGAAGAGCTGTTTATGAAAAAGGGTATAGATTCACTAGATTAAAAAGTATTTCAGCAATACAAACGTCTTCCAGGATAATCTCAGAAAACATCTAAATAATAAAAGTTAAAGATGTGCTGAAACGAATGTGCATGCATAAACATGCCTTTGCTTATGAACTGAATAAACTTAACGAACATGGCAAGGGAGCTAGTTATAAAATGAATACACAACCACACCTATCTCTGAAAGGCTTGTAAGGTAAATGACAAGAAAGAAATACACTAGAACAGGAAATAGGATATCTGTGACTATAAACTATTTACGATGACATTAATAAAAGGGTGGGTGGAGTGGACCATCTTTTCTTACAAAACTAGAATCAAACCAATGAAGTGATTAAACATACAAATATTTCTTCATGTGTTAATTTCTGTTTGTCACTCATGGAGTCTTTAAATTTCTCCTGGCTGTTGCAGATGTCCTGGCTCCGAATAATACCTGTAAATAAAGACTTTTGCAGTCTTGCAGAACCAGTTGAACTGTGAGAGCCCAGGATTCTATGCTTGTGTGATGGAATGAGCAACACAACCAAGTCTGTATTTCTGTGATAATGACTTGTTTTTTATGAGTTCTTATTCAGACAAATTCTCATGAGCTTCAATGGAAGTTGAAACTGACATCAGTAGGAACTGTGGGTCCTTAACACCTGAGAAAAATCAGACCCCTTATATAGGTGCCTAAATATGGATTTAGAGTCCCAATTTTAGGCAGCTGAGTTTGAATATTTTGCCCTAATAGTCAAACAACTCACAAAAGTCTTAGAATAGTACATCTACAGTTACCTTTATCAACCAAACTCATAATCTCAAAGAATTAAATCAGGTTCATTTGACAAAATCTATATTCCATAAAACCAAATTGACCGGCATTATCTTCATATTCTTTATCAATTTATTATTGTATCATCTTTTCCACTATTTGTTTGGGATTGATGTCAGGCTAACTAGCCTACAGTTATGCCACTGCCCATTTTAAATATTGGCATAACATTAGCACTCTTCCAGTCTTCTGGAATTTAAGACAAGATGCAACGTATGAGTGTAAGTAACACTTGGAAGGAATGGAGGAGGGCAGAAAAGGGAAATAATATTAAGAATATGAATTCTCAGTGGCCAGCTGTGTGCACAGATGATTCATATAAATTTATTTTTCAAAAAGATCAATCAGATATTAGTTAAGAAAAGATAATCAAAAATCTTTAGTAGGCATCTACCTAGCTATTGGGGCAAGGGTGCGCAATAATTTTCACAGGGGGGCCACTCTACCAATTTTGGTAAATCGTCATGGGTTGCACATTTCTATTATATTAATTGAGAGGTGTGGACTCTGGGAGGGAGTTTGGGTGCAGGAGGGGGTTCTGACCTGGGGCTGGGGGTTGGAGTGAGGGAGGGGGTGCGAGGGGCAGGCTTTGGCCAGAAGGCGCTTATCACAGGGGGGTGCGAGGGGCAGGCTCTGGCCGGGAGGCTCCCGGCCAGCGGCACAGCAGGGCGCTCAGGCAGGCTGCCTGCTGTGGCCCCACGCCACTCCTGGAAGTGGCCGGCTGCTGCTGGTATGTCTCTTTGTGCCCCTTGGGGGGAGGGGGGAAGCGAGTCTCCGTGCGCTGTCCACGCCCACAAGCACCACCCCCGCAGCTCCCATTGGGCAGTTTCCAGGCAATGGGAGCTGTAAAGACAGTGTTGGGAGTGGGGGCAGTGCACGGAGCCACCTCCCACCCACACCAGGGGTGTGCAGAGACATGCCAGCAACAGCTGGCCACTTCCGGGAGTGGCGTGGGGCCATGGCATGTAGGCAGCCTGCCCGAGTGCCCTGCTGCACTGCAGGACTTTTAGCGTCCCAGAGATCATGAGGGGGCAGCCAAAGAGCCTGGTGGGCTGGACAGAAAAGTTAGATGGGCCGGATCTGGCCCACGGGCCATATTTTGCCCACCCCGTATTAGGGGATGGCAATCTCCCATAAGAATCATAACAGAAACAGCTCATAATGGACATTCTTAACCCTAGACACTTTTTTTTTAAACAGTCTATTGGACTATTAAAGCCAAAATTTCTGTTCCACTATGTAACCAATATGGGTAACAGATAGAGACAGCTTACATAGCAACTGAGGTCAAATTCAGTCCTCAAATTCAGTCCGGATTCAATCTTATTGAAAGGATAGGATTGCACAGGTGTCAGTGAGGACATACTCTGGCCTCGAATGTAAACTATATGTAAATTTACCTGGTACTGATCCAGATCACAGCTGGCCCTGGTGAGTACTGCGGCGTAACTGGACTGGTACTCCAGCTGTTGTATTTGGCATTTGGACTGGCAGAGGTTTAGATTCACAGACTCCATCCCTATGAGGAATAAGACTGGGCATCAGTGTAAGCACAATGCAACCACTGTTGCGTGGGAGGAAAACCCCAGATACTACAGTGTTAGGAGCCATGTATGTAGCTAGGTAGATATACACTGAAAGGACCTTAAAATTTCATGTTAACTCCTGGCTCCGGAGCTGAGTGGTCATGAGATCTCAGTAGTAGAGAGCTGCTTTGAGCCAGGATTAGGTGCTTAAAAGAGGATACATCAACTGCATGTTTTTCCTAAACCAACCAAGATGAGCAGTTCCTTTTGTTTAAAATAAAACAAGCCCTCTAACATTTTAATCCTTTTTTCTCTTCATTGACCACAGTAGATTGAGATGAATCCAAATATAAATAATATTCTAAAGAGAAGCCTAAAAGAACTTAATTTGGAAGTAGCACTTGTACATTTCTTTATCGCTACCATGCAGAAAACATTAATTCTCGATAAATCAGAGAGAACCAGATCACTTTTAAAATATTTCTTTCAGAACAAAACACAGTATTTTGACCGAGATTACTGCATTTCGTCAAATTAAATCTGCTCTAAAATAGTAGATTTAAAAATATTAATCTCTTAATCCCTTCCCCCAAAACTTACTCATTTACAAAGATGGGCTTCTGCATCAGGTGCAGCCAGTTCAGTTAATTGGCCTCTCAGGCCATATGAGAGTCAGAATGGGGAATATTCCCCATACCATGGACCCACCATCAACATGTTTTCAACAGAAACAAATAGACAGATTCTGCTTTCAGCCACACCACTGAGATCAGTGGAACTATTCCACACTTACACTGCTATAACTTAAGAGTAGGATCTGACCTTGAAGCGATATCTATATTTATTTTTACAAATCATTTCCCACCTTTGCTACCATCATTCCAACTCCACATAAAGAAGTAAGGGTGAAGATACCATTGTAGACAGGACACCAAGCAGTCATTTGTATTTTGAACACAGTGTTGCTTCACCTGGTCTAGACAACGTGCTTAATATGCTGAATGCCACTTGTCTACACTAGACTTTTACCAATGAAGCTGAATCAATGATGGTAACAATGGTACCTTTTATAAAAATAAATCTAGATAGATCATAGACTCCAAAAGAAAAAAGTAGAAATAAATAATTTCAATATTTTGTGGCACATGCACAAAGGTCAGTGAAATGGCATGTTGCACTTTTTTTTTTAGATGATATCATATCATTTACAAACAATTAGGATTATGTACCACCCTGAGTAACAAATAGCATGACTCGGTTTCAGAAGCAAAATTTCAGAATTTGGATTTCAAAATTGTTGGATCTGTCTCATCCTCTACCTTCTGTTGACTTCAACTGTGCTTCTTAACCTGCAAGAGATGCCACTGGCAATATCTCCTTCACTCCCCACATCCTACTGCACACAGATCTCTCCCATTCTCATGCCATTCAAAATGCCCTCAGTTGTTCCCTTTCAAACTACTTTTACTTCATTTCAGAGTTCAACAGGTTTGTTCCTGGTTTGGCCTATTAGAGCATACTTTCTTCTGGGACTTCCTTATCAGACACACCCTCATATGCAGATACTTATATGGTAGGGAAGACCAAGGAAAACCTGAGTTTTGTACTGATTGTCCAGTACGAGGCAAGGGGTGAGACTGGAACTTGTTAGGCATCATGAAGAAATCTTGCCAAAGCTGAAACATTGATTGCAGTGAAATGTGCTCCTCAGGCAGACTGTGACCATTGCAATTTATCACATTCATTTGTGTGGTGTGAAAACAAAGGTCCGTCCTACACACAATGCAATTTAATTTTTTGACATCCTAGTGTTAGTTTAACATTATTTGAGGATTATGTTACTGTGCTATCCTCCTTCCTTTTTCTTTATGTTGTTTCCAGATATGAATAAGTCCAACCACCAGGACCAATGCATATGACTAATTGGTACTTTGATAAATGGCACCATCCTTTCCACTAGATATAGTAATAATTTATTAATCTGTTTGAAAGACTTACTCCTTGTGACTGCAATCCAGTCTAGCATCTTTCTGAACTTCTCCTTTCTTGGTGTATAATGCTCACTATGGCCAAGTGTAATACTTCCTAAATAAAATCAAATAGCTTTCCACCTTCCTTATAATAAAACTGAGGTTCTGAACACATACTTCATTGTTTGATTCATGGCTCTATTTATTAATGATCATGACTGGAATCTTTAATAGTTATTGGCCAAGAAAGGGAAAAGATATATAGTGAGGTCTCATAAATGTTCTTACAATAAACAATATGGTTTAAATCATCCCTTCACATAGAAGAACTCATGGGACAGAAAAACATAATTGGGCAACTATGCATGGTTTACCTTTCTCACGTGGCATTCCAAAATACATTATCCACTTTGGTGAAGGGTTGTGACTTGTTTCCTTGCTAAGCAACATTGTGAGTGCTGTTTTTCTTGCTTTAACTTATCTGTACCAAAGTATTAAATTCCCTTATGATTGTAAAGTTCTTCCACCCTTTTAGAAAAAGCAATAATCTTTGCACTTGATGCTTTCCAGAGGGAGAGAGAACTGAATAACATCTCCATGATTCAATGATATGTATGTAGAACACTGGTATATTTTCCCTGCAGACTGATCTGAAAGGTAATATAATGCAACAGAAACTCACCCAAACACCTCTTACCAGAAAATCATTGTTATCTGAAGTTTGATTATGTCTCCAGACATGCAACATTCGCATTAAAAAGTCCTCCATTTATCTGATTAAATTTCATTCTATTCATAAAACTGGAGTTCTTCTTCGAGTTGCTTTTGAGGACTGTATAAGCCACCAAGCTTTTTATACCCAATTGCCTTTTTAACCTATGCTATGATCCCGCATCTTTTCCTTCTTTATGATTTTGCTATAACCTTCTCACATGTCCTGATATGATCATCACCTTGATCAATTGGTCCGTCAGCCCTCGCAGAGAGAGCGCTGATCACAACACATCATTCATGTTGTTCTAGGCAGTCCTTCAGCCACTCACTGGTTAGGCAGTCAGTAGCACTGGACAGCTGACTGGCATAGCACACCACAGCCCATAACCCCTGAATGATCTGCCAACCTTAGCCTTCCAAGTAGCTAGGATTACAGGCATGCGCTACTGCTCTCACTTCCTGATTTGATACCCAGATTAATAAAATAACCAATTTGAGTTTTAGTGTTTGAAATTAAATCCTCTATCAACTTTACACTTCTATGCCAGCCTGTCAATGTCATAATTTCTTCTATCTACCACTCCTTATATTATTGTCCTATGTTAGTTACTATCCTATACTTGGTATAACCAAAGTAAAAGCATTCTAACAGAACTTTGTCACAAGATGAATGTTTCCTGCTTGAAAATATATTACCGGACATTTACTATACTTGTACGAATAAGATGGAAATTATTATCCTGGAAAAATGTCCTGTACTACAAACATTATCTCTTAATTAATTATATATTCAACTTCCTATTAATTGTACATATTGCTCAACTTCAATGGGTTTAAAGATAGATAGATAGATAGATTAGATAGAAAGTTTCACCCATAAATGGATTCCCAACTTAATTTTTGCATTGCAGACAACCAAAGAAAGCTCAAGCTCTGATTCTCCTCTTAATTACATGAGCTGTGCACTGGTATAAATTCAGGGGAATAACTCCTGCTTTACATCAGGTTAAGTGAAAGGAGACTCAGTGTTTTGGTCCTCTCGTATGTTAAAGATGTAAATGTGGAACAGAACAAAAAATGTAGTGATATAACTACAAGGCTCTCAAAAAATTCTTACAAAAATGTCAACAGTTTATAGCTGATTCCAGCTGATGTGTTAATTAAGGACACACCCAGACACACAATGTCATCCATCAGTGAATCGGAGAGAATATGGAAATAAACATGGAATGGAGGGAAAGAGAAGAAAGGAAAGAAGAGTGAGAGTCAGACAACAGGAATTATTTGTTGTCAATGAAAATTAACAGATTTACTGCACAAACAGTACAGAAATATTTGTTATTTGATCACAGTAATAGCATTACGTTCATGCTACTCCAGCACAAACTAACTAATTAACTAACATCAGGCCCATTAAGTCTACTAACCTGGCTACAAAGCCCCTTTTTTCAGATAAATTACTCCTGCCTAGGGTTTTAAATCCCCTAATTTCAGGATTTTAGGAGACCATCTAGGTTGTTTCTCTGTAGTCAGGTCTTCTTTAGGGAGGATACCTATGGTTAGAATTCTGGGATGAAATCTTGGTATTTTGCCATTGACTTCAATGGGACCAGGTCTTTGCACCTGGAGTCATCCAGCATTCTAACCTCAGAGCCCCAGCTAATGAGGACTATAACTATAGAGTTGTAAAAGCGGCAAAGGGTCCTGTGGCATCTTATAGACTAACAGACGTATTGGAGCATAAGCTTTTGTGGGTGAATACCCACTTCGTTGGATGCATGTGACATAGAGTTGTAGTTTACAGCATGATCCTCACTCCACTCCATGTGTGGTCACCGATTTGGAACTGGCAACACTGGCCAGTGCTCCAGCCATCTCTCTGGCCACATGGGCCTGAATGCATTAATCGGGAAGCAACAAACAGGGCCAAAACATCCCCAGCCAGGGAGCAAGCAACAAGCTAGGCACCCAGATTAGGGCCAGCAGTTCAGCCACAACAGGAAGCAACCAAATTCCCTTACTAGCCCAGGTAAATAGCAGCCAGCACCAAGGACTAGCCACCCAACCACTGCCCTGCACCCAGTCCAGGACAAGAAGCCACCATGGGCAGAGCCTCAAGCAGCTGCAAGAGTAACCTGAACACCATCCCAGGCATATATCAGAGCCAACCAGGAATATAGTAATTCCTGTGTTTCTAAGTCCTTTTCCACTCTGTAGCCTTGTCAAGCTTAAATTTTGGTGAGCAGAACATATGCTAATGTTTATGAAAATAAATTAATGCATAATCATCAAATATGCAAAGCAGGGCATTAATTCTATTGTGTGACATCTCCAAATTGCTGGAACTTCATCTTTCACTGGTATATATTTTTAGCACTTGATCAGAGAGAGACCTACAAAGTACAAGGGGGAAAATATCTATACAACATTTAAAATGAATAAAATATTGCATTCATCAAATGACACTCCTAATCACTGTTCAAATATTTGTAAAACCAGTCAAAATTGTATTGAAGTATCACTTGAGGGTCAAAAGCAGAGAAGTGTATTGTGACTTAGGCTTCCATCTACTTCTACTTATATATCCTTTTCAAAACATTATCTGCCCAATCATAATCTAAAAAAGAAAGAAACACATATTGGTGAAATCCTTCATCCACAACTCCTGTAGTTAAGGCTGCAAGATGGTTTCCCTTATGTCCCTTATAATATACTATTTTCACAGTGTTTTCACTGTTTCATAATAACTTTTAGAATCATTACCAAGGAGGCTGACATTTGCTGTTTCTTCTCTGCCCAAAGGTGATGATTATTTTGTTTTAATTGTTGGAGTAAAATCCTTTCAATCCTTATTCAGTTATTGGAGAGGGGGAATTGTACACAAAATGTAACCACACATTTTTAGAAATGGCCACAGCAAAAATGGCTAGACTTTGCAACTTTGCAGATACATAGAGCCTAATCTTATTCCCATTGAAGTCAATGGGAATTAAGGTTTCAGAATAGCAGCCTGGTTAGTCTGTATCCGCAAAAAGAACAGGAGCAGGTTTGGGATCATAGCACATACTAAGGAACATGCTTTTTTCTTATGTAAAAAAATTATTTTGATTTAACAAAGTGAGGAGTATTGGAAAACTGCATACTGAGTATTAGGAACAATATTGGTATGTACTAATATCTAGAAGAGAAACAGTAGTATGGCTTAAAGTGAGGTGTTTATTCTTGAGCCCTATACCTTGAGAGCAGCTAATACAAGGAAAACAGCTCTTTGATATTCTGGGAATAAACATTCGTGATAGAGCAAGGAGGAGTGATACTTCAGGAACTGCCAGAGAAACAAGGCCCTGTGAGCAGATGAGAAACTCAATGTTCATACCTAGAGAGAGGAAGTGTCTGACTGGGGAAGCCCTACTCAATGACTGAAAAAAGGGACACAAAATTAACAAGTCCGGGTCAATTTATAATTATTTTGGTATAATCTTCAGTAATTTGGGATGATTATAGTGAAAGTCAGTGAGGTTCATGGGATTTATAAGTCTAAATTAGAACAGAATTTGGCAATTTATATTTGAGATAGAATTAGTTTGGGGAATAGTTTTTTACTGAAATACATATGAAATTGTTATAAGGATTA
The DNA here is from genome assembly GCF_009764565.3 of Dermochelys coriacea. Lineage (NCBI taxonomy): Eukaryota > Metazoa > Chordata > Testudines > Dermochelyidae > Dermochelys > Dermochelys coriacea. The sequence continues at coordinate 78,625,231 of NC_050069.1, forward strand.
GAGATAGAGTAGAGTTAACCTACTGTGTGTATTTTAAAACAGGGACTACAATAAAAATTCTGGTCCAGCTCACCCTCTACAATGTATATACTACAAGAAAGAAAACTCTGTGAATTTTCTTTTCCAGGTTACCTCCACATTTTCCTGCTAATGGAGTGGGGTTTACAGCCACACACATATATAGGGCAGAAGCAACTCACAGTTGTGTCACTCATTTCTTTCATGAGTATCAACAGTAACAGCCGGTCCTTCCTACCCTCTATCTAACCTGACAAAATATTATATGCAAGAGAAAAAGATAGAGTTTCATTGTTGATGTGATGTGAATAAAGAGGTAGATCGTGCCAAACCAAACTGATCTCCTTCTTTGAGAAAGTAACAGATTATTTAGACAAAGGAAACACAGTGCATCGAATTTACTTAGATTTCAGTAAGGCGTTTGATACCGTGCCACATGGGGGAATTATTAGTTAAATTGGAAAAGATGGGGATCAATACGAAAATTGAAAGATGGATAAGGAATTGGTTAACAGGGAGACTACAGCAGGTCCTACTGAAAAGTGAACTGTCAGGCTGGAGGGAGGTTACCAGTGGAGTTCCTCAGGGATCAGTTTTGGGACCAATCTTATTTAATCTTTTTAATACTGACCTTGGCACAAAAAGTGGGAGTGTGCTAATAAAGTTTGCAGATGATACAAAGCTGGGAGGTATTGCCAATTTAGAGAGAGACCGGGATATCATACAGGAAGATTTGGATGACCTTGTAAACTGGAGTAATAGTAATAGGATGAAATTTAATAGTGAGAAGTGCAAGGTCATGCATTTAGGGATTAATAACAAGAATTTTAGTTATAAACTGGGGATCATCAATTAGAAGTAACGGAGGAGGAGAAGGACCTTGGAGTATTGGTTGAGCACAGGATGACTATGAGCTGCCAATGTGATATGGCCGTGAAAAAAGCTAATGCGGTCTTGGGATGCATCAGGCGAGATATTTCCAGTAGAGATAAGGAGGTTTTCGAACTGTTATACAATGCACTGGTGAGACCTCACCTGGAATACTGTGTGAAGTTCTGGTCTCCCATGTTTAAGAAGGATGGATTCAAACTGGAACAGGTAGAGAGAAGGGCTACTAGGATGATCCGAGGAATGGAAAACCTGTTTTATGAAAGGAGACTCAAGGAGCTTGGCTTGTTTAGCCTAACTAAAAGAAGGTTAAGGGGAGATATGATTGCTCTCTATAAATATATCAGAGGGCTAAATACTGGAGAGGGAGAGGAATTATTTAAGCTCTGTACCAATGTGGACACAAAGACAAATGGATATAAACTGGTCATTGGGAAGTTTAGACTTGAAATTAGACGAAGGATTCTAACCATCAGAGGTGTGAACTTTTGGAATAGCCTTCCAAAGGAAGCAGTGGGGACAAAAGACCTATCTGGCTTTAACATTTGTGACGGGACAAGGCCAGATGGCTATAGAAGAGTAGTGGGAGATAGATATATTAGCTCCAGGCTAAACAAATCCCTGGTACCAGGATAAGTGAAATGGCAGCTGCTCCAGGTCAATTAAGACACCTGGGGCCAATTAAGAACTTTCCAGAAGGCAGGGAGAAGGCTAGGTTCATTGGAACACCTGAAGCCAATCAGGGGCTGGCTGAAACTAGTTAAAAGCCTCCCAGTTAGTCAGGTGCGGGTGCATGTCAGGAGCTGTGGGAAGAAGTTGCGCTGTTGGAGAGGCTGAGTAGTACACACAATGTTGGGCACAAGGAAGGAGGCCCTGAGGTAAGGGTGAAGTGGAGCTTGAGGAAGTGAGGGCTGCTGTGGGGGAAGTAGCCCAGGGAATTGTACATGTCATGTTTCTAAAAGGTCAGCTACCATAGCTTATACTATTAGGATCCCTGGACTGGAGCCCGGAGTAGAGGGTGGGCCTGGGCTCCCCCCCACCTTTGCCCCCTGTTTAATCACTGAGACAGGGAGACAACAGAGACTGTGCAAGAAAAAAGAAAAGGAGTACCTGTGGCACCTTAGAGACTAACAAATTTATTAAAGCATAAGCTTTCGTGAGCTACAGCTCACTTCATCGGATGCATTTGGTGGTAAAAACAGAGGAGAGATTTATATACACACACACAGAGAACATGAAACAATGGGTTTATCATACACACTGTAAGGAGAGTGATCACTTAAAATAAGCCATCAACAGCAGCGGGGGGGGGGGGGGGGGGGGAGGAGGAAAACCTTTCATGGTGACAAGCAAGGTAGGCTAATTCCAGCAGTTAACAAGAATATCAGAGGAACAGTGGGGGGTGGGGTGGGGGGGGAGAAATACCATGGGGAAATAGTTTTACTTTGTGAAATGACTCATCCATTCCCAGTCTCTATTCAAGCCTAAGTTAATTGTATCCAGTTTGCAAATTAATTCCAATTCAGCAGTCTCTCCTTGGAGTCTGTTTTTGAAGCTTTTTTGTTGAAGGATAGCCACTCTTAGGTCTGTGATCGAGTGACCAGAGAGATTGAAGTGTTCTCCAACTGGTTTTTGAATGTTATAATTCTTGAGTCTGATTTGTGTCCATTCATTCTTTTACGTAGAGACTGTCCAGTTTGGCCAATGTTCATGGCAGAGGGGCATTGCTGGCACATGATGGCATATATCACATTGGTAGATGCGCAGGTGAACGAGCCTCTGATAGCGTGGCTGATGTGATTAGGCCCTATGATGGTATCACCTGAATAGATATGTGGACAGAGTTGGCAACGGGCTTTGTTGCAAGGATAGGTTCCTGGGTTAGTGGTTCTGTTGTGTGGTGTGTGGTTGCTGGTGAGTATTTGCTTCAGATTGGGGGGCTGTCTGTAAGCAAGGACTGGTCTGTCTCCCAAGATCTGTGAGAGTGATGGGTCGTCCTTCAGGATAGGTTGTAGATCCTTGATGATGCGTTGGAGAGGTTTTAGTTGGAGGCTGAAGGTGATGGCTAGTGGCGTTCTGTTATTTTCTTTGTTGGGCCTGTCCTGTAGTAGGTGACTTCTGGGTACTCTTCTGGCTCTGTCAATCTGTTTCTTCACTTTAGAAGGTGGGTATTGTAGTTGTAGGAATGCATGATAGAGATCTTGTAGGTGTTTGTCTCTGTCTGAGGGGTTGGAGCAAATGCGGTTATATCGTAGAGCTTGGCTGTAGACAATGGATCGAGTGGTATGATCTGGATGAAAGCTAGAGGCATGTAGGTAGGAATAGCGGTCAGGATAACTTCTCCTCACCTCCCTCGCTGGCTTATGATGAAAATGGCTCAGTAGACTGTGACCCTTGTCTCTAGAGAAATAAGGGTTACGTGGAGGGTCACAGAGAGCCTCTGAGGCTAGCGAAATCCGCCAGGAAATGCGGGACCCACGGAGGAAAGGACAGAGCTTTGTCACAACTGGTGTCAAATGTGGGATTTCGTTCACAGCGTGGCGGAAGAAAGAGGTTTTAAAAAAAAAAAAGTGCACTGGGCTTTTGGATTTTTTTTGTTTTGTTTTTTGTTTGTTTGCTTTATACCACAATGGAGGAGGTGGTCAGAGCTCTGGTACAAGCCATGGCAGCCCAGCAGGAGGCCACCCGGATTCGGGCAATGGCACAACAGGAGTCTATGCAGCTACAGCAGGAAACCAATCAATTACTGATGAGCCAGGTGACCCAAGATTGTGCCCTCTTGAGAGAGGTGGTGGACCAGCTGAAGATCCTCACCACCCAGGCCCGGGGGTCCGACGGGATGCAAACCCTGAGGGCCACTGGTTGTCTGCCAAAGATGACATAGAAGCATATCTCCTCTTGTTCGAAAGGACTGCTCAGCGTGAGGCGTGGCCCCAGGAGCAGTGGGCCAGCATCCTCGCCCCTTTTTTGTGTGGAGAGGCCCAGAAGGGCTAGTTTGACTTGCCTGCCACAGATGCCACTGACTATACCTGTCTGAAGGCAGAGATCCTAGCACAGCAGGCGTAACAGCAGCGGTAAGGGCCCAGAGGTTCCATGAGTGGAAATACCAGGAGAACAAACCCCCGAGGTCCCAGCTATTCAACCTCATACACCTCGCATGGAAGTGGTTACAGCCCGAGGCGTGCAGGCCGGAGGAGATTTTGGAAACTCTGGTCAAAGACCATTACATGCGGGGACTGCCGCCAGATCTCCGCAAATGGGTAGGCCAGAACGATCTGTCCACGTATGACGAGATGATAACACTGGTAGAAAGATGTATGACTGGGGACTGACCCGACTACCCAAGGAAGGCCCCTTTTGAAGCAAGCACCTGACCCCAACCCTGGAAGGTTGGCAGCCAAACCCTTGGGGAGTCCTAGGTGGAAGAAGGGGAGGGCTGAAAACCAGCAGGGATCCCAGAAGGAAGGGATTGTCCTGTGTGGGGGGAGCCCTGGGACTCAACCCCTTAACCCCCGGGATAGGGGAGTGATTAAAAGCAATTATAGATGTTATGCATGTGGGGAGTGGGGACACATAGCAGCACAGTGTCCCAGCACCAAGGAGCCTATGCAATGTAACTTGGGGGATTGGGAGATCCCATGCTCCCTTATCCACCTCACGGGGATCGCATTAGCCCCACATAATTACACCAGGCCAGTGAGCATAAATGGAGCAGAGACTACAGCGCTTGTGGACTCTGGGAGTGCTATCACCCTCATATCGGGTAAGCTGGTAAAAAATAGTCAGCTGCTACAAGCTAAACATGTAGCTGTGACGTGCGTGCACGGGGCCGTGAGCCATTACCCCACCATCCCAGTGGAGATAGAGGTTCAGGAAAACCCCATTGAGGTGACTGTGGGTGTAGTTCCTAAACTCCCATATCCTGTAGTCATTGGGAGGGACTATCCAGGGTTTGATAATTTATTCCCCCCGGAGAGGCTGGAGGGAGGTGGGGACCCTGAGGACAGCGACTCGTCATAGGGGGAATGTCAACCCCCAATGTTCGCTGAGATTTCTCAGGATCTGTTCTCAGCCCCCCTGAAAGACCCAGAAGACAAAAAAGGAGAGGAAGGCCGTGAAGGCCTTGGGAACCCGGATCCTGACCCAGGGCCAGAAGACCTCCCTAGTAGGCAGATGGACGCGAGCAGCCAACAGAGAAACTTCCACCACAGAAGGTGAGCGAGAAGCTACCCCCAGCCATGATGGCGGCGAGCCATTGGAAGAAGCAGAAGCTGGCCCCTGGGAGCTTGGGCAGGTTAGTCCCGGGAGAGAGACTTTTGGGCGGGACCAGGCGGAGGAACCCGGATATGATAACGCCAGGAAAGAGGTGGCCAAGATTGATGGGATACCCATGGATGGGAAGGTCTGGGGGTCCTGGTCCTTACTTTATAGTGAAGAAAGATCTCCTGTACTGCGTGGTGCAAATGCAGGAGCAAGAGATACAACAACTTCTGGTGCCACGAAAGCATCAAAAAGCCATATTGAATCTCACCCACAGTCACCTGTTTGGAGGACACCTAGGGGTAGAGAAAACCCAGGCACGGGTCCTGCGGAAGTTCTTCTGGCCAGGAGTACATGAAGATGTCCGGCGATACTGCACCTCTTGTCCGGAATGTCAGTTACACAGCCCTCGCCCGCACTTGTGGGCTCCTTTGATAGCTCTTCCAATAATAGAGGTTCCTTTTGAACGGATAGCCATGGATCTGGTATGGCCCCTAGAGAAGACAGCTCTGGGCCACCAACATGTGCTTGTTGTACTGGACTACGCAACCCGGTACCCGGAAGCTGTTCCCCTGCGCAACACAGCTTCCAAGACAATAGCTAAGGAGCTAGTACAGATCTTTGCCCGGGTTGGGCTACCCAAGGAGATATTGACTAATCAAGGGACACCTTTCATGTCCAAGTTGATGAAAGATCTCTGTTCATTGCTCCAAGTACAAGCCCTACGGACCTCTGTATACGACCTGCAAACAGACGGCCTTGTGGAAAGGTTCAATAGGACCTTCAAGGCCATGATCAGGAAAGTGTGAGCCAGGATGGGAAAAATTGGGATACCCTATTGCCTAACCTCATGTTCGCCATCTGGGAGGTTCCGCAAGCCTCCACGGGTTTCTCTCCATTCGAACTACTATATGGGCGCCACTTTCGGGGCATATTGGTTATAGCCAGAGAAGCCTGGGAAGAGGAGCCAAATCCCGGAAGGAACATAGTTGAGCATGTACTGCAGATGAGAGATCGGATAGCCCGAGTTACGCCCATTGTATGGGAACATTTGGAGAGAGCACAGGAGACCCAACGAACCCATTATAACCACCAAGCAAAGCTTCGACGGTTCCAACCAGGGGATCGGGTGATGGTACTGGTGCCCACAGCAGAAAGTAAACTGTTGGATATATAAGGTGAAATATAAGGTGCAGCAGCCAGGCCACCAGAAATCGAAGCAAATTTACCACATCAATCTTCTAAAACCTTGGCATGATCAAGAGACATGCTTAGTCATGCAGGAAACCCTTCCCTAGGAGGATAACTTACACGAGCAAGTGAGGATATCATCTGACTTGACGCCGATCCAAAAGATCGAGGCAGCCGACATGATTAATCGCAACAGAGATGTGTTCTCCACAAAACCAGGGCGGACGACTGAGACCTATCACCATATCCGCACGATCCCCGGAGCCAAGGTAACATTGAGACCCTACCGAATCCCAGCAGCTAAAAAAGAGGAAATCAAGGCCGAAGTAAAGAAAATGTTAGAATTAGGGATTATTGAAGAATCTTACAGTCAATGGTCCAGTCCAATTGTTCTAGTGCCTACACCTGACGGTACCATGAGATTCTGTAATGACTTTCGCCGACTGAATGAAATATCCCAGTTTGATGCATACCCCATACCACACATCAACAAACTGGTTGACCGACTGGGTAGTGCCTGATTCTTGACTACACTGGATCTGACAAAAGGGTACTGGCAGATTCCTCTGACCAAAGAAGCTAAAGAAAAGACAGCATTCTCCACCCCGGATGGGCTATTCCAGTACACCATCCTCCCTTTTGGGCTACATGGGGCCCAAGCCCCATTCCAGCGCCTCATGGATAAGCTGCTGCGCCCCCATACTAGTTATGCAGCTGCATACCTAGATGATGTCATCATCCATATGCCAGACTGGGGAACCCACTTGGAGAAAGTTGAGGCAGTACTGCGCATCTTAAGGCGGGCTGGCCTCACTGCTAATCCTGCTAAATGGGCTATAGGGCTAGCAGAGGCTAGGTACCTGGGATATATTGTGGGAAGGGGCATAGTGAAGCCCCAAACGAATAAGCTAGAGGGAATTCAAAACTGGCCCCAGCCGACCTGAAAGAAGCAGGTCCGTGCGTTCCTAGGTGTGGTAGGCTACTACCGACGGTTTATTCCCCACTTCGCCACTAGGGCAAGTCCCATAACGGACCTGGTGAAGGCCCGAGGTCCAGACATGGTAAAGTGGACCGACGCAGCAGAGGGGGCATTTACAGACCTTCGGACGACCCTCTGTAATGACCCCGTGTTCATAGCCCCGGATTTTAACAGGGAATTTGTTTTACAAACAGACGCTTCCGAGGTGGGTCGGGAGCAGTTCTGTCGTAAATGGTGGGAGAAGAGGAACACCCAATCCTCTACCTAAGCAGAAAGCTTCTCCCAAAAGAACAGAAATATGCAGTAGTCGAGAGAGAATGCCTTGCTGTCAAATGGGCTATGGAGACACTGTGTTATTACCTCTTAGGCCAGCGATTTACTCTTGTGACGAACCATGCACCCCTCCAGTGGATGCAGCGGAATAAGGAAAAGAATGCAAGGGTCACCAGGTGGTTCTTATCCCTCCAACCATTCCAGTTCCGCATACGGCACAGTGCTGGATGCCACCATGGCAACGCTGATGGTCTGTCACGAGCATACTGCCTGGTGTCCCAAGTTGCCCAACTCTATGGTGATGAGCAGAGGGGGTGGATATGTGACAGGGCAAGGCCAGATGGCTAAGGAAGAGCAGTCTTATTGGGATCCGGGAAGTGGGCGGGCAAAGCCCGTCCACCGCTAAAGGATCCCCCCCAGCCTAAAAGGGGGATCCACAAGACCTAGATACCCAAAAAATTCCGGGGAACAATTAATGAAATAACAGGCACAGGAGTGTGGTCAAAGTGTCAAACAAAGGGAACCGGATGGGGACACCGAGCAGAGAACCCCGGACAGCGCCCACTGCTCCTAAAAGGTGTCACGGGAGTCAGAGGATGCCGCCCAGAGGAACTCTGCCCGGATGCGTGAACGGACTGAGGATCGGAAATAGGCCCCACAGTCACAGGAGACTCCATCAGCCAACCTCCTCACTCTGGTTTTATAGATGGCCATTTTAGCTAGGGCCAGGAGGAGGTTGACCAGGAGATCCCGTGACTTTGTGGGGCCATGGATAGGGAGTGCGTAAATAAGAAGGTGAGGGGAGAAGTGCAACCAAAAACATAATAAAATATTAGTGAGGAGCCGGAATAGGGGCTGCAGCCTGGCACACTCCAAGCATATATGTGCCAGGATATCCCTCACGCCGCAAAAGGGGCAGGTGTCTGGGATTGAGATGAACCGCGCCAAGTCCACGCCCCTGCTCACGGCTCCGTGCAGGAGCTGCCAACTGACATCCCCGGCGGGCCTTGGAACTAAGGTGGAATATAGGCTGGACCACCGGGGCTTCTCACCCTCCAAAGGTGGCAGGAGGTCCCGCCATTTTGTATCAGGGCGGGACACGAGGGTGAGGGCGTGAAGGGTGTGGAGCACAAGCGTGTATAGATGTTTTCTTGGCACGGTTTGAAAGCAGACCGGCTGCATCTCGTGCAGCTGGCTTCCAGGGAAGGGGTGAAGGGGTCGGTTGGGTCCACGGGGCAGGGGTCCAATTAAAAGGTCCAGCGGGCCTGGGGTAGCGGGTGGGCGGGGTGTGCCCTCGTGCAGGACCCGGTCGAGATAAACCTGAGCAGCGGGTGGCAAAGCGGCCTTCACCTCCTGAAGTATGCGCCGGGGAGTACAAGGTCTGGAAAGCCCCATGTGCTGAGTGAGTGTCAGAGGATCCAGCCAGTCTCCCTGGTCATAGTCCAGGAGGTCTCCGACTCTTGTGACCTCTGCCAGGACCAACCTCTGGCGCACCAAGCGGGACTCCACCACCTGCACATGGAGCTGGGGGTTGTGTAGCAGGGGCTCCGTGAGGAGATCTGCCCCCTCGGTGGCCGCCACGGACCTGGTCGTTGAAAAGAGTTTCCAGGTCTGGAGCAGGTCCTGGTAGAAGACCGGCAGCCCAGAGAGGTCTCGCGGAAGACCTCTCGGATGGAAATAAAGGAGCTGCCGGTCGTATCGGAGCCCTCGGAAGTGGCGCAGGAAGGCGTGCAGAAAGGCCAGTATGCTCCACGCCGGACTACCTGCACCATAAAGGAGCCTCTGCAGGGTCTGGAGGCGGAAGACATGGACCTGAGTAAGCAGACATTTTAGGCCCTGCCCTCCCTCCTCCAGAGGTAGATGGAGAACCCCTGCAGGGACCCAGTGCAGTCCTGACCAAAAGAACTCCAGAATCAATGTCCAGAGATTGGCCAGGAAACCCGGGGCCGGGACCAGGGTGTTGAGCTGGTACCAGAGCATGGACAGGACTAGTTGATTAAGCACCAACGCTCTCCCTCGAAGGGAGAGGCACCGGAGTAGTCCTGTCCATTTCTGGAGCCGCTCTATCACCCTGCCCTCTAAATTCTGCCAGTTCTGCAAGCCTCCACCCGTGCCAAGTCATCTGGGTCCTAGACCACGAGGAGCACATCATCAGCGTATGCCAACAGGACCAGCCGCAGCTCCGGCTCCTGCAGCACCAATCCTGTCAACCTCCTTCGGAGGAGACAGAGGAAGGGCTCAATCGCCAGAGCGTACAGCTGGCCCGAGAGGGGGCACCCCTGCCGTACTCCTCGCCCGAAGCTGACCAGTTCGGTCAGGGTCCAGTTGAGCCTGACCAAACACTCTGCGGAGGCGTACAGCGCCCGGAGAAAACCCACAAACTGGGGTCTGAAGCCAAAAGTTTGCAGAGTGCTCAGGAGATATCCATGATCCATCCTGTCGAACACCTTCTCCTGATCTAAGGACAGGAGGGCGAACGACAGACCATCCCTACACCCGAGTTCCAAAAGGTCCCGGACCAGATATAGGTTGTCGAAGATGCTGCGGCCCGGGACGGTGTAGGTCTGGTCTGGGTGGACCACGTCCGCCAGCACGGACCCTAGCCGCAGTGAGATTGCTTTTGCCACAACTTTGTAGTCCGTGCTGAGGAGCGAGACAGGACGCCAATTTCGTAAATTGCGGAGGTCCCCCTTCTTCGGCAATAAGGCGAGCACGGCTCGCCTGCACTAAAGAGGGAGGACCCCGCTCTGCAAAGACTCGGCCCAGACGGTGACTAGGTCTGGGCCAAGGACGTCCCAGAAGACGCGGTAGAACTCCACGGTCAGCCCGTCCATGCCCGGACTAAGGAAGAGTAGTGGGAGATAGATATATTAGCTCCAGGCTAAACAAATCCCTGGTACCAGGATAAGTGAAATGGCAGCTGCTCCAGGTCAATTAAGACACCTGGGGCCAATTAAGAACTTTCCAGAAGGCAGGGAGAAGGCTAGATTCATTGGAACACCTGAAGCCAATCAGGGGCTGGCTGAAACTAGTTAAAAACCTCCCAGTTAGTCAGGTGCGGGTGCATGTCAGGAGCTGTGGGAAGAAGTTGCGCTGTTGGAGAGGCTGAGTAGTACACACAATGTTGGGCACAAGGAAGGAGGCCCTGAGGTAAGGGTGAAGTGGAGCTTGAGGAAGTGAGGGCTGCTGTGGGGGAAGTAGCCCAGGGAATTGTACATGTCATGTTTCTAAAAGGTCAGCTACCATAGCTGATACTATTAGGATCCCTGGACTGGAGCCCGGAGTAGAGGGTGGGCCTGGGCTCCCCCCCACCTTTGCCCCCATGTTTAATCACTGAGACTGGGAGACAACAGAGACTATGCAAGGAAGGATAACTTCTCCTCACCTCCCTCGTTGGCTTATGATGAAAATGGCTCAGTAGACTGTGACCCTTGTCTCTGGAGAAATAAGGGTTACGTGGAGGGTCACAGTGAGCCTCTGAGGCTAGCGAAATCCGCCAGGAAACGCAGGACCCACAGAGGCAAGAACAGAGCTTTGTCACACATTAAACTCGATAAGTTTATGGAGGAGATGGTATGATGGGATGACATGATTTTGGTAATTAATTGATCTTTAAATATTTGTGGTAAATAGGTCCAATGGCCTGTGATGGGATGTTAGATGGGGTGGGATCTGAGTTACTACAGAAAATTCTTTTCTGGATATCTGGCTGGTGAATCTTGCCCATATGCTCAGGGTTTAGCTGATCGCCATATTTGGGGTCGGGAAGGAATTTTTCTCCAGGGCAGATTGGAAGAGGCCCGGGAGGTTTTTCACCTTCCTTTGTAGCATGGGTCACTTGCTGGAGGATTCTCTGCTCCTTGAAGTCTTTAAACTACAATTTGAGAACTTCGATAGCTCAGACATAGGTGAGAGTTTTTCGCAGGAGTGGGTGGGTGAGATTCTGTGGCCTGCGTTGTGCAGGAGGTCGGACTGATGATCATAATGGTCCCTTCTGACCTTAATATCTATAAATCTTAATAAATACAGCATATGAAAGAAATGTTTAGTGAATAATACTGTCACAATTGCAATCACATCAGTCTTTCCCATATAATTTTAATGCCAAAACATATGCAAACTAAAAATTCTACCATTATGAAGTCTGTAACACAGTCTTTTGGATGAAGTTATAATTTAATTCTGCTATTTTATTCTTTTTTTAAAAAAATTATCTTTTAACAATAATTTTCTCAGAATACATGAGTAAAAAAATACATAAGTATATCACAGCACTAAATCCAGATTTACATGTATGATTCATTCAGCACAAAAAGTTTAAATCTCCAAGAGTCATAATACATACAATACAGTAATAACTGAAGATTTAGTTCTTGTTAATACCATTAATTATCATAGCCATCTTTTGTCCTTGCCTATCCATGCAGTGGCTCCTCAATTATTCTCCTCTTACACCATTCTCATGGGTGCACAGATGGCATGCAAAAAAATGAAGCATGGGGAGGAGACGAGAACACCAGAGGCAGAAATTGCAGAGAGTCTGATATCTTATGTCAAGAAGTTCTTTTGAAATCTTATATGGTAGCTGTAGTGAAAGCAAAGCATGCTTCTTCTCATCCACTAGAATGTCCATGTAAACTTGACCAGAGAACTTGTTCCAAGTGGTAGTTAGCTTGGCAAACCTATGCTATTTCTGCTCAGAAGCAGAACTGAGTGTTTCTCACAGAGAGGAATAGGAATTCAATATGATTCTAGAGGTGCTAAAAGGCCTGCATGGTGGCCTTCACTCCTTAGGTCTAGGAAAATCAAGTATGGAACTATCAAATCTGTTGTTGAGTGAGACTGGTAGTGTCAGGATGTCAACTTTTCTGGGATGAGTGTGTTAGGCCCAGGCACAAAAAGATAGGTTTTTATGATGTTATTTAATTATTTATGACCATGTCTTTAATATTCCTATTCTTTGAATCAGGTTATTGACAAAATTGTGATGAGGCAGATTTAATATAATTTGAAGTGATAAAAATTCACTTTCATTCTGGCTTTTGGCCTGAGCATGGCAGAGAGACATGGCTAGTTTTGCTGGTTGGTGATTTCCTTCTAACAATGCACTCAAATCTCGAAGAATAAGAAGATACATCTACATACTCAAATGAGATTATACAGTGCTATTGTCTTTCTGACACTACTGTATGCCTTGGAAATATGGCTGATGGTGGAAGTACTCAACAGGAAATGAAAATATTTCACCAACTTTATTTAATAAGAATCTTGGGAATCCATTGGTGAGATCATCTAACCAATACGAAAGTGCTGCACCAACGGGTCAGGAGACTCAATAATCAGATAGTGACGACTATTGTGGTTTGGTCATGTCATCAGGCTACCCTGTGGAAGAAGCAGAAGGTGTCTTAGATTAGATTCCCGCTGGGAAGAGGGAAAGAAAAGGGACTTATTATAGAAAGAACTAAAAAAATGCTACCATCATGGAGATGAAGTAAGATGGAGTTAGACAGCAATGGAAAAATTGGGTTGCCTCATGTGTCACTAGGCGCAAGAAATTCTAAATCAAAGTAAGTCATATCCAGTTGCTGATTCTTTTAAATGTGTAACTCAGCTCACATACTTGCTACACGATGGAGGTGATGCAAGTGGCTAGAGGAAGTATTAAGGAGTTATGATGGGAATGGAATCTGTTCCAATATTTAGGGGGTCCACTCACCCTTTATCCAAAAGACTCATAATTTAGGGGTGCTTTCGGATCTCTGATTGTTTGGATTGTCAGGTGGCATTAGCAGCCAAAATTAAAAAAAACAAACGATAAGACAATTCCAATAATTCCAATAATTTATTTCTGACAAAGACCATTCTGCAGTTCCTCATGCCCTTTTAGCTTGCAGATTGGATTATAGCAATGTCCTGTACATAGGCTTCCTTTGACAACTGCTCAGAGGATACAGCTAGTACAGAATAAAGTTCTCATCTGTTTGATGAAGAGAGCTATAGCAAATTAATTTCTGGATAGAACTGACTTTCTGTTTACTTCCAGGTCATATACATCTGTAAAGTCCTAAATAGTGAGGTGCTGACTACCTGAAACATTGTCTCTCTACTGTATCTGCCACAAGTCAGCATGGGAACTTCTGGTTTCTAGGAATGGGGACAGAGATTTCCAGATGAGGGTCCTTCACTCTGGTCTTCACTTCTCCCACTAGTCTAGTAGATTCCAAGTCAGCTGGCTTTCAAAGCATGGTGTAAGATCCATCCATCTTTTTTCTCTGGGTTTGCCTGAAAAGAATATTTCTGGAGGTAGTATATTGTTCAGTAATGAATAAGGTTCTTCCAGCATTGAAATTGTTGAACAATTTCCACACTGTATGCTATATTCTTCAAGCAATTCAAATATTGTACAGAACCCAGAATCATGTTATAAAGAATGGGTTTCAAATACTGGAAATAAAATAATTTTGATAATAAAGATGTATTCCTTTAAAATACATCTTCTTTAGTTGTTCTTAAAATATGTATTTTAAATTGTATTGGTAAAAAGACTCAAACACTTTAAGGCCAGAAGGGACCATCATGATAATTTAATCTGACCTCCTGCACATAGAATCTCACCAACCCACTCCTGTAACAGACACATAACCTCTGTCTGAGTTACTGAAGTCCTCACATCATGATTTAGACTTCAAGTTACAGAGAAACCACCATTTACACTCATTTAAACCTGCAAGTGACATTATCTATTATTTGAATGACTAGGCACAATGAAGCATGCATCTATAATGATCTCATAATTCAAAGAGGTTGGGTGAAAATCAGGTTTTGCCATGACAAAAAGTATATTAATGCCTGACATAATACACCTCTGGTCTTGGGAAATGGTGATTTTCATATGAAAATGTTGAGCTAAATCACTAGGTAAAAACAAGAAAAGCTAGTTAAAGTATGCTTGGGTGTATCATTTTATGTAGGGAAGAGACTGATAAAACTTCTAAAAAAATTATTAAACAAAAACTTTTTAATGAGAATAATTTTAAAATTAGATATTTTATTTACACTTTCTGGATGTTTTAGGTGGTTTCTTATGACAAAAAGAAAACATACTGTAAAAGCTATATTCTGCAGTCTTACACAATCCAAATATCAATTGGGAATGAGTAAAGTCTGAAGGATTTAAACCTTTTTTTTTTTTAATAATTATTCTTACAATTCTTACAAGCTGCATATTATTCCCTCTGATGGATTAATAAAGGCAGAGTTTGAAGAGATATTAGTTTCTTAGGGTAAGTCTCATTTATTTATTATATACCCTTCAGAACTGAGTGCGTAATCTAAATTAATAACATTCACCACATTAGACTCCCCTCAACACATAGAACAGTTCATAGTCTAATGCTTGGCAAAAGTATGTCTTGACCCATATTTTAAAGTTCACTAAATATAGCGTCTGGTGGACCACCAAGGGAGTGAGTTTCAGAGCAAGTAATGCTGCACTGAAAACATTCTGATCTAGATTCTTGGCTACTGCAATTAAGGAACACACAGTGCCACTCAGAAGGGAAGATGCAAATGTGGTCTCTGGGCCCCCCACTCCAATTCTTGGCTTGTGGTGTGTTGGTCTGATATTCCTAAGTAACTTCAAGCAGCCAGAACACTTGGAATTAGATTATATTCCCAGGGGCCCATGTATCAATTAGTAATCAGTGAAGCAAATGCCACATCTCTTTTTCCAAGACCATACATCTATGCCACCAGTAGGGAGGAGGTGGTATTGGAGTTGCAACACTGTTTTATACCAGGTTTCAGAGTAGCAGCTGTGTTAGTCTGTATTCGCAAAAAGAAAAGGAGTACTTGTGGCACCTTAGAGACTAACAAATTTATTAGAGCACGAGCTTTCGTGAGCTACAGCTCACTTCATCGGTTACAGGTTTCAGAGTAGCAGCCGTGTTAGTCTGTATTCGCAAAAAGAAAAGGAGTACTTGTGGCACCTTAGAGACTAACAAATTTATTAGCGCATAAGCTTTCGTGATACATACAGAGGGGAGCCCCTCTGTATTTTCCACCAAATGCATCCGATGAAGTGAGCTGTAGCTCACGAAAGCTTATGCTCTAATAAATTTGTTAGTCTCTAAGGTGCCACAAGTACTCCTTTTCTTTTTGTTTTATACCACTGGAGGATCCATCTTGCACTAAAGTGATCCTCTTGGGCCCATTTGAAGGGGCTCCATGCTCAGAATAGTGTGGTACAAAGTGCCAAACTTTACCCCAATTTATGGGCCCCTGCTACTAGGCCTCAAAAGTACACATCTAGTGACTTTCAACATAAGTGTATCGATTGAAGCCACTGCAATGACTCACAGGAAGAGAGACAGTCCCTATAGTAGCCAGATCATAAATTATACGATACAACAATTATAACGATATGACAGTTCAGGTTTTTAGCCACTCCTTCAGAATAAGGAGTTTGAATACCCAGCTCTTAACTATTCCGCTATGGATTTCTCCAGGTAAATATGCTGACACATAACTAAGGATTCAAAAGGGCAAAAACTTACTGTTGAGCATAATTCTTACTAATATGAGCAGTCTGATTCACTTGGAGCATTACATTTGGAAATGTGTCATAAGTGGATCCAAATTGTAGCCATATCCTGGCATTTTACCATGTCTGCAATTCTTTTTGAAATGAATGAAAGTTGTGTAATTTTGATGTTAGGCTATGACCCATTAATATTTTGAAGGTTAGCATGGTACTGTAATTCATTCTAATATAATTACCATGGGACAATTGTGATTTTGCCACAAGCCCTATGTATGGGGCAACACACAGCTATGCTGCCCCAGGAGCTGTCACAATCTGTTTCCCTGCTCCAGAGGGTATGTAACCTGTGGCAGCCCTATACCGGTGCAGTACATACTCCCTGGTGCAATGTGTTGGCTAGTGCAGGGGGATGGAGTATTCCCTGTTCCTTGTCATCCACTCGCCACCCAAATTCACATATTATGAGGAATGCAATGGTCCCAAGAAAGCTTCTCTTCTATCCACGCTGCCATTCACAGTATGGATAGATGGCATGGAATAGGAAAGACAGCTTGATGCCACCATGGGAATTGGCAGGTTGTGTTTATTAAGCGAAAAGGGGGAAAGCTCCCAGTTCCCAAATGTTAGCACCTGAATTCCAGTTTCCCGGCGCACATATTTGACAGAAAATATTTCATTAGCAATATCATTAAATACAGAAAAATTGGTAATGAAAATGAATGGTACAGATGACTTCTTTCCTGCTAAGGGGTGTATTTTACAAGCCTGTGCAGAAACCCCATACAGCAGACCTATAATGTACAAGGTGAGGGATAATTAGGGCTTTAACTGAAAGGACAAACTGAAAGCAAAGTAGAGTGAAAGATGGCTAGGCTTGGTCTACACAAGGCACTTATGTCGAAATAACTACATCACTCGGGGTGTGGAAAATCCACACCCTTGAGCGACATAGTTAGCAACCTAACCCCTGGTGTAGACAGTGGTATGTCAACAGGAGAAATTCTCCTGTAGGCATAGGTAGCATCTTCACCAAGCGTCACAGCAGTGCAGTAAATGTAGAGAAGCCCCTAGGTACAACAGGACACTACCATGTTAAAAAAGGTTTAATGAACTTTTTTTCAATTAATTTATAATATCCAGCAGCTCTTTAGAAGATAAATGGAATGTATTTTAAAATAGTAATTTACTTTTCACTATTTAAGTAGTTTGTTTACTTTTTGTACCTCACTCAGTTTGGACAACAAAATACAAAACTCATCTTCACCTTTGTTTCTGTTCAGGTTCATTTTCTGTTTAACATTGCACTATTCAGTTTGTGGGGGGATTTTTTTTTTTTTTAAATCACGGTCCATTTGAATATTTAAAACCATCACAGAATACTCGGCATTGCCAACTGTTGCTTTTTCTTCATACCCCAGCCTCTGGAATAATGTAATTAAGTGAAAAGAAAAGACGGACTTGTGACACCTTAGAGACTAACACATTTATTGGAGCATAAGCTTTCGTGAGCTACAGCTCACTTCATCGGATGCATACTCTGAAACCTGTAATTAAGTGAGAATCTCAACTTTGTTCAGGTTTCAGAGTAGCAGCCGTGTTAGTCTGTATTCGCAAAAAGAAAAGGCGGACTTGTGGCACCTTAGAGACTAACACATTTATTAGAGCACAAGCTTTCGTGAGCTACAGCTCACTTCATAATGCATCCGATGAAGTGAGCTGTAGCTCGCGAAAGCTCGTGCTCTAATAAATTTGTTAGTCTCTAAGGTGCCACAAGTCCTCCTTTTCTTTCAACTTTGTTCGTTTGTTGTTGTTGTTTTTTTTTTTAAAGAGAAAAAGAAATCCAGACAGCTCGGTTGCTTGAAAATGAAATAAAAATCAGAAGCCCAATAAAAAAGAACCATAAAGCTTTTTTTTAAAAAAAAAAAAAAAAATCTCCCCCTTTTAAAGCTCGCCTTGTGACTTGCGAGGCTCGTCGCGGGAGGTTTGGGGCTGACGAGAGCGGCTCAAGCGCTGATCTGCGAACGCCCCCAGGCTTTGGGCTGCCGCGCGGTTGTGGACTGTGTCAACCTCACCGGCGAAGCCGCTTCTAACATCCCCGCCTCTCCTTCGCCTCGCGACTGGCCCGCGGCCCGCGGCCCCCGCCTTCTCGGCGTCGGCGTCGGCGTCGGCTCCGGCGGCCCCCTCGGGCTGAGCCTTTGCCCGCTCCGCAGCGTGCCCGGGGCGGATTTAACTCGCTCTCTAGGGAAACGAAGCCGAGCCCCTGGGGCGGTCCCCACCCCCGGGGGCAACCAGGGGGCCCCGAGCTGGGCAGGGGAAGGCCGCTGCCAGCGGGGAGGTCGGCGGCCCGAGGGCGCCGAGACCGCCCCCAGCCACGGTGCGGAAACCGCGGCCGCCCAGGCAAGCGGGGCTCAGGCGTGGCTGGCGCCGCCCTCTTCGTGCGCCGCTACGCCCAGCGCCGGGGCAGGGCGGCTTCCCCGGTGGGCGGAGGAGGGGAAGCGGCACCTGGCCCGACCGGGCCGGCGGAGGAAGGGGGCTGGCTGAGAAGGGAGTTTCCTGGCCCCGGCGAGGAGCGGAGCAAACAATTCAAGTCCTTGCGAGGAGCCGCACGGCGCGTCTGCCGCTGCGCCTCGCCCCACCCGCCCCGACCCAAAAGAGGGAAAAGAAAGTAGCCGCCGCCGCCGCCGCCGCCCCGGCAGCAGCCTTGGCCCCCTGCTCCTTCGCGGGCGCCCTCAGCCAGCGCCTCCGCCGCCCGGAGATGGCCCCCGCCGCAGCCCGCCCGGGGGGCTCGCTCTGCAGAGCCGCCTGTCGGCAGCTCCTCTTCGGCCTCTTGGTGAGTGTGGCCGGCGCTCCCCGGCACCCCAGCGGGGGGCGCCTCTTCCCGGTGCCGCGGAGATCCGCGGGCTGGTCCCCGCCGCCGCCGCCGCCGCCGCCGGGAAGCCTTTGGCGCCATCCGCGCAGGATACCGGCCGTAGTCGTTCCCCGCAAGGTTTGGGCGAGCCCGCAAAGCAGCGGCGCGGGGACAGCTGTTGCTTGTGCCGGGGCTAGCTCGGTGGCAGTTGGGCGTGTTGGGAGTAGTTTGGCCCCAGAGATGGGTTGATTTGGCTTGTCTAGACCCGTCAGCGCAGCCCCTTATTTCTAGCTAGAAGAAACCAACGGTAGTGGGCGTTAGTGAAATGTTAAGACCGTGTGGTCTGCCTGCCTGCTGCTTGTTGAATAAGCTTCGCTTAAAAAGAAGTGCATCTAAACCAAAGTTCCAAAGTCTAGATTCAGAGAGAACCATTTCTCCCTCCTTTTTTTAAAAAAAAAAAAAAAAATCTTTTGCCTGAGTCTTTTGGAACCTTTTTGGGGTCCTAGTTGTCAGTGAAGGCTTGTTGAAGTTCATTCTTGGCTTCTCTCTCTTTTTTTTTTTTTTTAATTTTTTAGGTAGGGCTTAATAACCGTTCCCCCTTTTACATTAACTTTTTTAAACTGAAGTGTTCCAAGGCACCATTCCATGCCCTGGAAGGAATATCATGTTGTATGGTGAAAAGTATATGTGCCTTTCTGGTATGGAATCCTTAAGTACGTGAACTTCAGAAAGGGAAGACTAGATGAGTCAGAGAAATTAAATTGACTTTGGTGCTTTGTCACCTGCATTTATAGATCTGTTTAGTCCAATTACCCAAAATGGTGCTTGGGTGTTTTTTGGGTTTTTTTAAGTGGTGTTCCTTGATTAGGGTTGTCAGACTAGACATGCTTTGAGCAGGGGATTGGGCTAGATGACCTCCTGAGGTCTTGTCCAACCCTAATATTCTATATTCTGCTGGTTATTACAGCAGTAAAGGATAATCATTAATACAGATATTTATTATTGGTCAATAAATTAGGTATGAAAAGGAAAGAGTCTTTATGTCTATATGTTGTATTTATAAAAATCAAATTCAGTTGTTCATTTTAAGCCAAATCCTGCTCACCATGCTCACACAAGTACTCCTATTTACTTCAAAGGGTCCATGCACTGGAGGGTGAACGGCTTTTGGCCCATTTAAATGAAGGGTAACAAATATATTTATTTATACCCATATATAATTATCAGCTGTGACCAATTCTGTTTGCCTTCAGGAAAAAAAACCTCTTTTTAATGGGTGAGTAAAGTAAACATTAGGTTGGCCACCCCCAACTCCCCACTATCATAATTAGACTAAAAAATAGTTTAGTAGATTATCCCTGCATGAGTAAATTTTCAATACTATTGCCAGGCTAAATTGATTATTTTTATATGTAATGCACTCAATCTTGGAAAATTCTCACAAAAACTTACCTGCCCAGACACTATCC
Organism: Dermochelys coriacea; assembly: GCF_009764565.3. Lineage (NCBI taxonomy): Eukaryota > Metazoa > Chordata > Testudines > Dermochelyidae > Dermochelys > Dermochelys coriacea. Next base: position 78,645,702 of record NC_050069.1, read on the forward strand.
ATTTACTTACCCTTATGAATGGAGGGGAAAAAGCCATGCTAATCATACTTTACTCACTAATCCAATTAAAGAAAGGAAAATTCTCCTGCCTTCTCTTGCACTCCCCCAACCCCTGCAACAAACAAAACTCAACATAACAAACACTCCTTATATAATGCAAGTGTAGGCATCTATGTCATATGTACACTCAGAGCATATTGAACCCTTTTATATTTACCAACAGGTCTATTCTTATCTTGTCTCTGTATATATTACTACCATAACTCTTCATGTTAATATCAGACTAAACTCATTGGTTAATATTTTGAAATTACATTTCATTGGCCTAGAAAAACTCCTAAACTATGCCTGATTATGTTATGTATTATTTTTAATTTTTTTTTTAAAAAAAAGCAACTTTTTTTTTTCCCCCAGGAGAAAGAGGGAAGTTTTGTAAGGATTAATTACTATTACAAATAGCCCAAATGTTAGCTGGGAAATGAATAGTGATTTCAATTATATGGTTGAGATTCATGAAAGGATGTTAATAACAGAAATAATTTAAATAGGAAAAGCGTCTTTTACTGATGCATATATGATATTTTAATTATCTTAAATGCTGTGGTTATCCAGAGTGTTTCAAAATTAATCAGTTTGAAATTCTAGCCAATCATGATTTTAAGACTTTTTTTGCTTTTTAAAGAATTCAAAATGTATGAGCTAATTTTCACAGGAAAAGCAACTCCTTTCACTTTTCAATTTGCTGTTCTCTTTTTTTTTTTTTATAGTACCTTCAACATATGGCTAAAAGTTTTCACAAAATAAGGTGTCTCATCTGTTGTTGACTATTAAATTTGTTGTTTTTTTCCTATAAATTGTTTGTTGAGAAGTACTCCCATTCTGTGTGTGCATGTGCACAAAAACCCTTCTTGATTTTTCTGTATTCTATAGTTTGAGTGGCTCTATAAGAATTAGATTAGAATATAAATTCATTGAATAAAACCTTGGCTAGACATATGGTCTCAGCTCAGGCTGGGAACTAGGAACCACTCTATGCCTCCACTTCATTTTATAAAATGTGGTAGTTATTTACCAGCTACAGATGGGAGTTTTGAAGTTTGAAGCCCCAATTCTGTAATGCGATATATATAAATTGACAGACCTCTCTGCCCATATTTTAATCCGATACAATTGAAGGATTTGGGGCTTAAGTAGTTTGTTAGTAAAGCACTTTTGAAGATACAAATTAATACATATTGCGCCAAGTATTACGACATAAATAAAATATTTGTTCCTTTAAACATTACAAATCAATGCAACTCTATGGAAATAAACTTCATGAATTATTGAGTCTTAATTCTTAGTACACTTCATCCATGGAGCCCAAAGTACTCTTTAAAGGAAGATACATTTTTATTTTCCCACTTCAAAATGTGGTAAAGTGGGAGGCCGAGTGTAATCCTGACCCTGTTGAAGTCAATAGGAGTTCTGCCATTGACGTCAATGTGCCTAGCATTTCAATCACAGGTTAAATGTCTTTGCCGAAGTCACACAAGTCATGGTGAGAGTCAAGAACAGAACCTGCATCTTCCGAGATCTAACCCTGTACGTTATGCCACAATGCTTTCCTGTCGTTTGTAATAAATGATGCTTTCTAGGTTGTTTCACTGGACTGTTTAAAAAACAAAACAAAAAAACCTCCCTTTATTTCTCAGTACTCACGTAAATTGAAATCGGTCACCAAAATATGTAATACATATTTCAACTCTACATGTTTGGTGTTTTTTAACATGACTAAAAATCTAGCTACTATATACTTTTTATGCCATGATTTCAAACAATGTTTAAAAATACTTTCACAGCAAGGGTGACTATTCTTTCTTGTTTTCTTTTCTTTTTAGGTATTGAGTTTATTTTGTGAAGCTTGCAAGAAAGTCACTTTTAATGTTCCTTCTAAATTAGAAGCTGGAATGTTAGTTGGCAGAGGTGAGACGCTTCAAGATGCCCTTCAAAACTCTACATCATCATTTCACCATTTCTGTAACTGCTTTTACAATGAAGGGGAGATACTGATTTATTTTGTAATACAATTTATTGCAGTTGGGACAACACCTAGTTAGTTAAATTCAGCTACCTATTGGATTAACCTTTTACTGAAGGATTTGCTGTGTTTTGTTATACATTTTAACGCTGCTTATCGGCAGCGTGTGCACATTTTGATTCTTGTTATAACCAATTACTAGCAGATTGATTGATTCAAGGCAGAAGTTTTGGCCAGCATTTTCAAACTTGGATGCCTAAAGATAGTATCTAAATATGTGGTCTAATCCTTGCAAGTGCTGAACGCTCACAGCTTACATAAAAGAGATACATTTTTCTGTAGTTAGGGCCTTACCAAATTCACAGCCATAAAAAACATGTCACAGACTGTGAAATTTGGTCTTGCCCCGTGAAATCTGGTCTCTTGTGTGCTTTTACCCTATACTGTACACATTTCATGGAGGAGACCAGTGTTTCTCTAATTGGGTGTCCTGACCTAAAGTGGAGTTGCGGGGGGATCATAGTATTGTTTCCCTTACTTCTGTGCTGTCTTCAGAGCTGGGCAGCCGGAGAGAAGTGGCTACTGACGAGGGCCCAGCTCTGCAGGCAGCAGCACAGAAGTAAGGGTGGCAATACCATACCATGCCATTCTTTCTTCTGCGCTGCTGCTGGCAGCGGCTCTGCCTTCAGAGCTGGACTCCTGAACAGCAACCACCACTCTCTAGTCGTCCCGCTCTACAGGCAGCGCCGCTGCCAGCAGCAATGCAGAAGTAAGGGTAGCAGTACCGCAACCCCTCCCCCTCAGCCCTACAATAACCTTGAAGTGCCCACCCCCCCCCCCTCTCCTTTTTGGGTCAGGACCCCTACTATTACAACACCATGAAATTTCAGATTTAAATGGATGAAATCAGGAAAATTTACAACTTTTAAAATCCTATGACTGTGAAATTGACCAAAATGGACCGTGAATTTGGTAGAGCCCTATAGTATTTAATTTGGGTTGTCTTAAAAAAACAACCAAAAACAGATTTTTCCTGTGTCACTGATGTATAAGCAGTGAAATCACATATGGCCAAATCCTCAGCTGTGGCTATGAAGTATTTAGTGCAGCATTCGGGAGAGAAGTTCCTCAATCCTCAGGCCTGTTCTGGACTGGGTTGAGCAGCCCAAGTTTGAGCAATTTGATGGGGATTAGGGAAACCCAGACAACGCCCTCTTTTTCCAGATTAGTCTTCTGTGGCAGCATTTGGGAAAGGTCTGATGTAGGAGTTGCTACAGAGGATCTGTGCCACCTGAGGGTCTTCCCACACAATGGAGATCCTCTGAGAGCTGAATCTGAGGCTGTCTTATACCAGTATTAGCACAGTTTTGGACCATGGTCCATGGTAGTGGCCATAGTCTCTACTGAAGGAACAGTAGATTTTTATCCCATCATAGTCTGAGAGTTTATTAATCAAGACTACCTTTAAAATGAGGGTGAATAAAAAGGACATGCAATGGAGAAGCTAACCTTCAATGTCAGGTTTTTTATAATGAAAATCTGTGCAACTGATCATTGTGTATTTTGTATGAGGGAGGTGGGTATGTATCTTATTTTAACTTGAATGAATATGAAAGTAATTCATTTAATTTCACTTTATTGAAGAATATTTCAAAAGTTTTAACCACACATGAAGAATGGAAGAATTTTATACAATGCATCTATTTGTTTGTCTGCAAACATTTATCCATGCCATGGTAGCCTGAATGCTGTCCCTTAATATTTTATTGAGAAAGGATGTCTTTTTTTGTTGTAATACAACTGGTGACTCGTAGCACAATAGTAAAATAAGCAAGGATTTTCCCCACAATTGCTAAGTTCTATATGATTTTAATATCCTACTGGATATAACGATACACCGAGCTGTTCAGTACTAGGAATAATGCTGACTTACCTTGCCTCAGAAGTAGAATTCATATTCAAGTGCTCACTTATGGGAAAGCAGTGCCATTAGCAGACCATTCTTTGAAGGAAAATTCCATGATGTCTTGAATGCTGACCAATAAGGGGTGATATTTGCTGAAATGCTCTATAATAATGTTTGAACATTCAACAGTAAGGCAAGTTCTTTTTAAGAAGAGAAAGGAACACTGTCAGATTACCCCCTCAGTGGTTATACTTAGGAAACACTGAGATGGAATCTGTTTTAATGAATGTTTGTCTGCCATCATCTGCCCATACTGGAAAAAATCCTGGTCCCATTGAAGTGTGTCGGAATCTTGCCAGTGACTTCAATGGAGAAAAGATTTCACCCATTGTTTTGTAGCAGAATTTTTTATGTACATGGGTGATGGCACTCTTTTAGGGAAGGTAAGCACTTTGGGGGGCAAAAAATACACAAGAAGAATTATATGACTTTGGGAAATATTAGTCACCAAATTAAACTTGTTTTTGCCCCTATTCTGACAGTGTCTATGTAAAGTACTCACTATGGCCAAGTATCCTTTGGCAAATGGCCTAATGTGCTTAACGAATGAATAGATGTGCAACATGAATGTAAACTTGTTCAGAAGCTGGGCTCTATATTCTTAAATAAAAGTAGTCTAATCTTTAGAGGTGCTAAGGACTTTGACTTGAAATCGGGCCACTTTTACATAGGTGCATAAATATAAACCAAACTTTAGGCATGTAAGTTTAAAAACATTTCTTTTGTGACTTGAGAGAATCTTTGAAATTTCTTTCTTACAGTAAATCTGAAAGAGTGCCTTAAGTCCGCAGAACATATCAGTTCAAGCGATCCTGACTTTAGAATTCTAGAAGATGGTTCTGTGTATACAACAAATATCATTTCTTTATCTTCTGAAGAAAAGACTTTTACCATATTACTCAAGGACATTCAAAGACGTGAAGAAAAGAAGATACTTGTCAATTTGCTAGCTCATCAAGAAAAAGTAGGCTCATAATTGATACAGACATTTTACTTTTTATTTTTTGGAAACTGTCTTTTTACAGTTTGGCTTCTCATTATGTAAAAGTTGTTTATAACTCTTAAAATGATCAGGCATAGCTATTGTATAGTAATTGTGTACTTCTAATTTAGCAATACCTAATAAATGCATAGGTTTCAAATTTTCAGGACTCCTTCTTGAGGTGGCAAAGGCTGGAAATTATGACCTTCATCAAGGGCGTTAAGATTTTATAAAAGCAAATTTTAAGCAATTAAAAAAACTTCATGAGCATTGTATATTGATAGGAAGTATTAAAATAATGAGTGGTGCACGGGGCTGAAGAATTCTCAAGACACCAGGATTAAGTAGAATGGTGAAAAAGAGGATTTAAAAGAGCAAAAACTGCTCCTTAAGATTTGGAGGGAGTTCTGAAAAATCTGTGAGGGGGAAAAATGAGGGGAAGCAAACAAACAAGAATATAAATCTTTATTTAATGATTTCTTTTGGTCTTCTAAATGCAGACGCATAAGGTAAGACGTACTAGAGATACAGTCCTCAGGCGAACCAAAAGAAGGTGGGCTCCTATCCCATCCTCTATGATGGAGAACTCTCTAGGACCTTTTCCAATGCAAATTCAACAGGTACATTTTATACACCAGCTATTTTTATAATGTAAGTTACTTACCTATGTGACCAGTACAAAATACTGTAAGCCATTGCCTTTAGATTCAGATGGCATCTTAGCAAAAAAGTGAAGAAAACCAACTAAATTATTGTTTTAGAAAAGCAACGGTGAATCCTTAGTAACTGCTTTTCAGGAAAAATATCATAAGATTAATTCAGCCCCTTTGTGTATATGCATTATTACAGTCTTGCCACATACACATAAGAAGTCTGAGGCAGAGGTAAGTCTAGAACACAACTCCTGAATCCCAGTCCTATTTCTCAGAACTTCTTGTCTCATTCTTTGTCTATACTGGGGTCCCATAGAACAAATATGATCATGTCACTGAAGACTGTACCATGCGTATACATAAAGAGCCAAATTAAGGGTGCACAGGCAGTTGCACAGGCAGTTACCCAGTCTGTAAAGGAGAGAGAATGCTATTTGCATGCCTAGTAAAGTAGAAGTGTGAGGTTTCACTCAATAATAAAGGCTGTGAACTGTGCAAAGTTATTAACATCAGTCTTGCCCAGCACTTCACCGAGGTGAAAGAGGAGAGATTCTGTTGCTGTGTTTATGTTCTGTCTGGAGCACTAGCTCTCTGCCTACTATGTAGGAGACAAGGTGGGGCCTGAAAACATGTTCGTTGCAGTTGCCATGGAGATCTGTGGGGCTGGAGCATGCTTATTGCGTTTCTGGAGATTTTAGTGGCATTCCTCTAAAAAGCTCTACTTATGTGTAAATACGACTATTCAGAGGCTTATAACTGGGTGAAATCTGGGTGGATTTTTATGAGGACAAGAAAAGGCATCTCCCTGACCCCTGCGCTATCCCCTTGCCAAATATCAAGTCCCTGCTCCAAAGAAAGAAGGTTCTAGATTTCTTGAAAGAAACTTTAGTAGGTACTAACAGTGGCAAAAAAACCCAGAAACCACTTCCAGTCATAAATGGCTGAACCAGTTTTGCCTAAAAAGTCAATCTCAGACATAGAAAATGTTAACCAGAATGGTTGAGTGATTGAAAATAGGGGTTTCTAATGAAAAGTGTTAAGCAACCTTTGCTACACCTGGCAGCTCTGTCTCTCTAATGATGCTGAGACAAAATATATTTTACTCATATCTTCCTCTTCCCCATGCACTCTACTCCAAGCTGGATTTTCTTCCATTGGTATTTGTGAAGGATTAGCAGCCTTTCTCACAAGTGCATTTAATAAAAGGTAGTTAAGATTGGCACAGAGCAGACCATTTTTCTGTTCTGTGTAAAAGTTTGAGCTGCTGTAGTACCTGAACCTAAGAATTGGGTTTTATACATCCTTTCTGAAGTGTGACACTATTTTCTATCTCACACTTACATTAATTCAGAAAACACAGAAATAGAAAGGTGTTTAATGATTTATTTTGTCTGTGTTTAACAAATTACTCTTTATAGGTCCAGTCTGACACAGCCCAAAACTACACCATTTATTACTCTGCAAGTGGTCCTGGAATTGATAGAGATCCAAAGGGTTTGTTCTATATAGAGAGAGAAACTGGGAATATTTTTGCTACTGGCCCAGTAGACCGTGAACAATATCCAAGCTTTCAGGTAAGGGCCTAAATTGTATACACAATTAAATGTATTAGTATTTTCATTCTATTGCTAAAGTACTTCACTGGTGTGTTCTAACAGGAATGGGAGGAAAATGCATTTGTGCTCAGACAACTATCCCAAATAGTATCCCTGATATTTATAGGACAGAAATTGGTGGTGGGAGTGAAGGAAGATCTAGTTTTACAAGACTTTTTTTCTTTTCTGGTGGAAGACTTGAAAAAGTCTATGTAAAATTAAAATGAGACAAAAAGATAGTCAAGACAGCTGTATTAGTTCTGCAGCATTTGCTTGTTCTGTTCAGTTTTAATGTTTGTTAAATGGGTAAACTGCTCTCTCTACTGGCTGAGAGGTGTAAGGAGGTGGCAGAAGTGGATAGCTCTGCTTCCAATGGACTGTTGGGAACATTTTAATATTCCATTGTTTTCCTACACAATAGGGAAATAGTAGAAATAAGACAGTCTAATAATTCCACTGCACATTAGATTGGTTTGTTCATTCTGCTTTCCTCCAGTTTATTTCTTAGTGAATATGCTTCTTCCTTTCTCTTAGGCAGTTGGTTAGCCAGTCTTATGCCTTAACTGAAAAGAAAGCAAATGAGAAACACATGGTCAATTATGTCTACTACCATTGCTTCTTCACTTTCTGCACCTCAAACACACGTAATTAGAAGAGTATCAGAGACTCTTGCTATGTTTGGACACCATTTGCCTATACAGTACTGAAAACATGTTGTTTTTACTTGCCTGACTGTTGTCTCAGGTAGAAACAAGCAAAACTATACAAAGTGTTGGCTCTGCTGTTTTTGGCAATGTATGCTGCTGTGGCACACTCTCTAGCATGCCACACTGGTGGTGTGCTAATGTCAGCCAACGTTCCTCTGTAGGGTGAGGAGGGAGGTATGCCAGAAGATAAACTTATGGAATTACATAATGTCTCTCCACCACAGGAATTTGTAGAACTGCCAAGTATGTCTGACTTTGACAGTGAGGAGGAAAGTGTCAGACAAGGCAGCTTCAGATTGCCCACTAAGGGGAATATAGAAATAACATTAAGTGTGGAAAGTCTACAAAAAGTGCTGCCACTACCCCCAGAGGCAGAGGGAATGCATCTTTCAGTAAAACTGAAGCAATCATTCTGTAGCTTGTTGTTCTTGCATCTATGTCTACATAGTCCCCATACACAAAATTGCTAGTATTGCACTGGTTGCTCACTCCTCTGTTTCCACTTTTGCCAAAAGATGCACTCTGCTCAAGAGAGCACCACTAAGTGCGACACTTGGATACAAGATAGGTTGGTTAAGGATGGTCTCTTTGTGACTGACAGTGGGTCAAATGCAAGTTCTTACTCAGTGTATTCAGATCCCAGGATGGAAATCTTTCACGTGTAACTGTGGAAAATAATGCAAATGGTTGTCATGGGGGCTGGGAAGCAGTTAAATGCATTACTTCTACCACTGCCAGCTTGTAACATCAATCATCTCCTCTTGCATCTGACTGAAGACAAATTTGTTACTGAAATTGTCTGGGTCTAGCTCTAGCATGTTGTCCTGAAGCAGAAACCATTAATAACAAAAGGAAAAGAAACCCAGTAGACCAATGGCTAGAAAGAGCTCAGCTTTGTCCTCCAGGGTCAACAAGGAAAGATTATTATGTGCAAGTAGCTGCAAAATATCTATTGCAGGCATAAGCCATTTACTTCTATTATGTTTTGTCTGCTTATGAAAAGGGTATATTTGACATACTGTGCTTTGCAGAAATTATTCTGTAGATCCTGTTATCCACTGGGCTGAAAAGGAATATTTCATCCTGCTCTAGAATAGTGGGCAACTAAGGTTTTCTCTCTTTTTTATAGATAATTTGCTTTGCAACCACTGCAGATGGATATTCACCAGAGATACCACTGCTGCATACAATCAGAATAGAAGATGATAATGATAATGTCCCATGCTTTACACAGGACCTTTTTGAGTTTGTTGTTCCTGAACATTGCAAACCTGGTAAGCATAATTTTATGATTTTTTTTTTTTTTTTAGTACTATGATTTTTTGATCAATAAATATCTAAAATGCTATCAACTTCCAACAGTGACATACCACAATGATGAATGTGTATAATTCTGATGTTTGATCAGTTTTTCAGTAGGAATAACTCAATATTTTTATATTGAAAACTACATTTCCAAAGTACTTCCAATTTATTTCAAATTTGCACATGCTCCAATTTGCATGCAATATCCACACCTGTATATGCATGCCAGATAGTTTGTTAGCCATGTACACATGGACAAATTATATGCACACTCAAATCAGCAGGCCTTTGGAAAAAGTGACTTTACTGAGTGTGCTATGGTACTGTACTTCGTGAAGGGAGGATTTTCAGATACTAGAAATTAAAATAGGGCATAGTCTTGAAAGAGATTCTGTGCACTCAGTACGAGAAGCATATCTAACGTGATACTGGTTCAGACCAATGGCTCATTTAGCTTTATATCCAGTCATCCGACAGTGGCAAGAGCCAGATGCTTTAGAGGGAATAAACAGAACAGGGAAATTATCAAGTGATCCATCCCATCATCCAGTCCCAACTTCTGCATCCCTGACCATCTCGGCTAGTAGTCATTGATGGACCTATCTTCCATAAATTTGTCTAATTCTTTTTTTTTTTTTTTAACCCAGTTATACTTCTGGCATTTCACAAAATGCCCTGGCAAGCTGTTCCATATCCCTAATCATTTTTGTTGCCCATCTCTGTATGTTTTCATATATATAATTTTTTTTTTAAATGTGGCAACCAGCACAAAATATTCAAGGTATGGACAGTGGCATTATTTTTTCTCTTATGATCAGTTCCTTTCCTAATGGTTCCTAATAGCTCTTTTGACAGCTGCTGCGCATTGAGCAGTTGTTTTTAGAGAACTATCTATGATGACGCCAAGATAACTTTTACCACTCCAGGAGGAGAACTTAAACTCATCGTTTTGTATGTATTAAGTGGAATGTTTTCCAGTATGCATTACTTTGCACATTTCAACATTGAATTTCATCTGTCATTTTGTTGCCCAGGCACCGAGTTTTGTGAGATCCCTTCGTAACACTTAGTGAAGTCCAAAGCTGACAGCTCTCTCGAGTAGTTTTGTATCATCTGCAAACTTTGCCAACTCACTGTTTACCCTTTTTCCCAGATAATTTATGACTGTGTTGAACATCACTGGTTCCAGTACAGATCCTTGGGAGAACCAACTATTTACTTGTCTTCACTCTCAAAACTGGCTATTTATTCCTACCCCTTGTTTCTTGTCTTTTAACCAGTTACTGATCCAGGAGAGGACTTTCCCTCTAGTCCCATTACTGCTTAGTTTGCTTAAGAGCCTGTGGTGAGGAACCTTGTTAAAGGCTTTCTGAAAGTCCAAGTACACTACATCCACCGGATCACCTGTGTCCATGTTTGTTGATCCCTACAAAAAACTCTAATAGATTAGTGAGGCATGATTTCCCTTTACAAAAGCTGTGTTGACTCTTCCCCCAACAAATTGTGTTCATCTGTGTCTGATAATTGCTCTTTACTATAGTTTAAACCAATTTGCCTGCTGCTGAAGTTAGGCCTGTAATTGCCAGGATCACCTCTGGAGCTTCTTTAAAATTGGTGTAACGTTTAGCTACCCTTCCAGTCATCTAGTACAGAGACTGATTTAAGTGATAAGTTATGTATCACAGTTTGTAGTTTTGCAATTTCATATCTGAGTTCCTTCAGAACTCTTGGGTGAATATCATCTGTCCTGGTGACTTATTATTATTTAATCAGTTTGTTCCAAAATCTTCTCTATTGACACCTCAATGTGACAGCTTCTCATATTTGTTACTTTAAAAAGAATGGCTCACATTCTCTGCAGTGAAGACCAATGGAAAGAATTCTCTGCAATGGCCTTGTCTTGCTAGAGTGCATCTTTAGCACATCAATCATCTAGTGGCCCCATTGGTTGATTGGCAGGCTTCCTGCTTCTAATGTACTTGAATGTTTTTGCCGTTTGTTTTGGTGTCTTTTCTTTTTTTTTTTGCTTACCTAATTTTCCTCTTACACTTGACTTGCCAAAGTTTATGGTCTTTTCTATTTTCCTCAGTAAGATTTAACTTTCAATTTTTAAAGGTTTCAGAGTAGCAGCCGTGTTAGTCTGTATTCGCAAAAAGAAAAGGAGTACTTGTGGCACCTTAGAGACTAACAAATTTATTAGAGCATAAGCTTTCGTGAGCTACAGCTCACTTCATCGGATGCATTTGGTGGAAAAAACAGAGGAGAGATTTATATACACACACACACACACACACAGAGAACATGAAACAATGGGTTTATCATACACACTGTAAGGAGAGTGATCACTTAAGATAAGCCATCACCAACAGCAGGGGGGGAAGGAGGAAAACCTTTCATGGTGACAAGCAGGTAGGCTAATTCCAGCAGTTAACAAGAATATCAGAGGAACAGTGGGGGGGGGGGTGGGAGGGAGAAATACCATGGGGAAATAGTTTTACTTTGTGTAATGACTCATCCATTCCCAGTCTCTATTCAAGCCTAAGTTAATTGTATCCAGTTTGCAAATTAATTCCAATTCAGCAGTCTCTCGTTGGAGTCTGTTTTTGAAGCTTTTTTGTTGAAGGATAGCCACTCTTAGGTCTGTGATCGAGTGACCAGAGAGATTGAAGTGTTCTCCAACTGGTTTTTGAATGTTATAATTCTTGACGTCTGATTTGTGTCCATTCATTCTTTTACGTAGAGACTGTCCAGTTTGGCCAATGTACATGGCAGAGGGGCATTGCTGGCACATGATGGCATATATCACATTGGTAGATGCGCAGGTGAACGAGCCTCTGATAGTGTGGCTGATGTGATTAGGTCCTATGATGGTATCCCCTGAATAGATATGTGGACAGAGTTGGCAACGGGCTTTGTTGCAAGGATAGGTTCCTGGGTTAGTGGTTCTGGTGTGTGGTTGCTGGTGAGTATTTGCTTCAGATTGGGGGGCTGTCTGTAAGCAAGGACTGGTCTGTCTCCCAAAATCTGTGAGAGTGATGGGTCGTCCTTCAGGATAGGTTGTAGATCCTTGATGATGCGTTGGAGAGGTTTTAGTTGGGGGCTGAAGGCGATGGCAAGTGGCGTTCTGTTGTTTTCTTTGTTGGGCCTGTCCTGTAGTAGGTGACTTCTGGGTACTCTTCTGGCTCTGTCAATCTGTTTCTTCACTTCAGCAGGTGGGTATTGTAGTTGTAGGAATGCATGATAGAGATCTTGACAGATTGACAGAGCCAGAAGAGTACCCAGAAGTCACCTACTACAGGACAGGCCCAACAATGAAAACAACAGAACGCCACTAGCCATCACCTTCAGCCCCCAACTAAAACCTCTCCAACGCATCATCAAGGATCTACAACCTATCCTGAAGGATGAGCCATCGCTCTCTCAGATCTTGGGAGACAGACCAGTCCTTGCTTACAGACAGCCCCCCAATCTGAAGCAAATACTCACCAGCAACCACACACCACACAACAGAACCACTAACCCAGGAACCTATCCTTGCAACAAAGCCCGTTGCCAACTCTGTCCACATATCTATTCAGGGGATACCATCATAGGGCCTAATCACATCAGCCACACTATCAGAGGCTCGTTCACCTGCGCATCTACCAATGTGATATATGCCATCATGTGCCAGCAATGCCCCTCTGCCATGTACATTGGCCAAACTGGACAGTCTCTACGTAAAAGAATGAATGGACACAAATCAGACGTCAAGAATTATAACATTCAAAAACCAGTTGGAGAACACTTCAATCTCTCTGGTCACTCGATCACAGACCTAAGAGTGGCTATACTTCAACAAAAAAGCTTCAAAAACAGACTCCAAGGAGAGACTGCTGAATTGGAATTAATTTGCAAACTGGATACAATTAACTTAGGCTTGAATAGAGACTGGGAATGGATGAGTCATTACACAAAGTAAAACTATTTCCCCATGGTATTTCTCCCCCCCACCCCACCCCACCCCCCACTGTTCCTCTGATATTCTTGTTAACTGCTGGAATTAGCCTACCTCCTTGTCACCATGAAAGGTTTTCCTCCTTCCCCCCCCTGCTGTTGGTGATGGCTTATCTTAAGTGATCACTCTCCTTACAGTGTGTATGATAAACCCATTGTTTCATGTTCTCTGTGTGTGTGTGTATATAAATCTCTCCTCTGTTTTTTCCACCAAATGCATCCGATGAAGTGAGCTGTAGCTCACGAAAGCTTATGCTCTAATAAATTTGTTAGTCTCTAAGGTGCCACAAGTACTCCTTTTCTTTTTGCAATTTTTAAAGGATGTCTTTTGTTGTTGTTGTTGTTGTTGTTTTGTAACTGCTACTTTTACTCTGTTTAGCCCTGGTGGCATATTTTTGGTCCTCTTACTGTTCACATTTTAAAACCACCACAACAGAGGCTCAAACTAAAAATTTCCATGTAGGTTGCAGGCCTTTCACTCTTGTGACTGTTCCTTTTAATTTCTGTTTAACTAGCTTCCTCGTTTTTGTGTAGCTCCCCTTTTTGAAGTTAAAAGCTGCTGTGGTGGGTTTCTTTGGTATTTTCTGGCCTACAAGGATGTTAAATGTAATTACATTATGATCACTACTGAGCGGTTCAGCTATATTCACTTCTTGTGTTATACCAATAAAATAAAATATAAAAACCAGCAGGATCTTATTAAAGGGGAAAAGGCAAAATACCACATTTATTGTGAATACAGAAAGAATCATAGTAAGCTATAACATTCCATTCAATCTCATATTTACACACACACACACACACACACACACACACACACACACACACACACACACACACACACACACACACACACACACACACACACACACACACAGGTTCTGCAAGGTTATCATAGGTACCAGCCTTAGAGTTGCTCATGCCAAGCCACTGGCCAGGTGGCCTGGACATGAGGAGGGAGCAGGGTCTTGTCTGATGCTCCTGGAAGTTGGTTTGCAGAATCAGACCCAAAGTTCTCACTTTCTAGAGTCCCATTTTTATAGGAATTTCTTCCTATGCCAGTCTATGGGAATTGCTTCATCATGCTGTTGCTGAATCAATCAGCAGATAGCACATTCCTGATGGCTCCGTGCTGCCAGATGTTATTTTGTTCTTTGGTTCTCCCATCCTTAAGGCTGTTGGGTGGATTCCAGTCTGCCCTCCAGGGGTCCTCTGGTTATTTCCACTTGATGGACACTGGATTTCAGCTGATGGACACTGGATTCTTAGGCTGGCACCTCCCCTGATCATTCAGTTATTATTCACACCAAGCATCCATCCACATACATCCTCTATCTCTATTTTAATTACAATTCTTAACAAAGCAAGATGAATACAACAGAAGGGCGGGGAGTCTCTGGGTGCTGTTTCTGTTGTTACAGAGTATTGCTTGGAGTCTCTCTCTGTGTGAGTAGTTGTTGTTACAAAGGATTGCTTTGAGAACAGACTGTCTTAGAATGTACT